>NW_007747119.1:4252-7499 GCF_000696425.1 Galeopterus variegatus | reverse complement strand
ACTCCTGCTTCACAGAGAAAGAGTGAAGCTGTTGGGAAGGAAGCTGCCCGGACTGCCAGCCTCTGCTTTGCTGCTGGCAGATTCTCTTCAGTTTTTAACTCACTCTCCCCGGATGCGGCATTGCATTTGCGATATGCATCCCATATCGCATTTCTCTCCTCCCTCTCACAGCCAAATTCCTTGAAACCTTTGTCTAGGTTGACTGTTGCCCTTCCCACGGCCACCCCTCTCACCTGCTACAGCCTGGCTTTCTCCCTCCCCTCTGCCCACCGAGCCTGCTGTGACCTGCTTGTTGCTGAAGCCCAAGGATACCCAGCAGTTTTTTTCTTCTCGGAACTAGACCCCTCCCCGCTCTCGAGATGCTCCTGGTCTCTGTCCTCTCTCTGGCTGCTTATTTCCAGGGTTAAGTTCCCGCTGCCATTGTTTCTCCCTTGGGTCCTGTCCCAGAGGCGTAGGTCTCGAGGCACACACACTTCCACTGTGGAAAGGGAAGGGAACAAAGGCAGGGATGCAGAGGCAGAGTGGGGAGGCTCCTTAGATGGGTTGGCTAAAAAGCCAAAAGTGAAAGAGACTTGGCCCCGTTGCTAGCTGTTCAGAACTCCGGGAGGCGGCTCATTAGGTCACAAATGGAAATGCTGTGCTGGTGGTGCCTGAGCAGCCTCAGAGGCTGAGTGGTGTGGGAGGGACCTGGATGGCCAGGCATGTCCCGGGGTGGTGAAGGGCCCCTGCACATGAGGCTGGCCAGGTGAGCTGCCTGGACCGGGGAGGGGGTGTGGGGTGTGTTGTAACAAGTGCACCCCAGCAGCCCCACAGCACCCCCAGGAGCGGAGGTGGGGTTTGGCAGCATGGGGAGGTCAAGCTCTCTGGGGGAGGGCTCATGCTGAAGGGAAATTCTCTCTTTCCATCTGGACTCTAGGGGCAGGGCCAGACCGCCTCCCCAGGTGAAACCCCCGCCTTCTTTCCAGCTTTCCAGCTTCTTTCCACCTCATCCCTCCTTGAGGCCGATGATCACACCTGGGTATTTTCTCAGTCTTCCTGTCTCTAGATGTTTGATGCCTCAAAGGCCACTTTTCATTCTGTGTTCTCTCTGTCTCTGCCAGTCTAAGCTGGTGGTGTTTCTTCCCAAACAATTCTCTTAAAGTCTTTGTGGGTCTCCTTTCTTCATGGGCTTATTCCATTGGATAAAAGTGACACCCACAAATCTCTTCAGAATAAGTCTTTCTCTACTTTAGATTGCTGCTAAGACTGCAGAAGGACAACTTTAAAATATGTAGATGTCCTACTGTTTGGGCAGTTTTTGGAGGCCATAATGAAGGATTTTGTACTTACACTCTGGACTTCATCTTTAAGACCATGTTTTCTTGAGATGGCTCTGGATATGATCTTTGCCCAGAAGCCATTTCTTGATTTTAGTTTCCTTGGCCATAGAGAGAGCCTGGACCTTTTCAAACCCACAATTCCAGCCTCTTCCTGTGGCTCACTGTTGGCCTGTTGCATATTAGCACGAGCAGCCAGAAAAAAAAGTCAGTGGCACCTTCAAAATTCAGCTACATGGCTCAGTTCATAATGTGTATTTTCTACTTTCCACGTTCTTCAACAACAGTGTTGCTAAATGTTTTGCCACTGCATAGCTGCCAGTTTCCAACAACATGCCTCTCAGTTTCCTTTAAACCCTCACAGGAAACCTTCTCAAAAGTCACCAAGCTCTTGCTAACAGTCCTTGGAAGTCCTTTGGGCTTTCACTAACACTCCTCCAAGTCCTGCCAGCTTTTGCCCACTGCCAAATCCTCAGCTTCTCCCACATTTCAGGTTTTTGCTAATATAGCATGCCACTTCTACATTCTAAAACGTATTAGTTACTTATGACTGCATAATAACTTACCCCAAAACTTAGAAGCTTAAACCAGCAATAGGCATTTATTATCTCGCCCATTTTCTGTGGGTCAGGAGTCAGGGAAGGACTTAGCTGGGCAGTCCTGCCTCAGGGTCTGTCATGAAGTGGCTTGCCTGGGACCAGCATGTCCAATATCAAGATATCTCACACAAATGGCTGGCAAGTTGTTGCTGGCTGTTGGCAGGAGGCCTCAGTTCCTTGACTCAGTAGCTCACCACAGGGCTGCTGGAGTTTCCTAACAACATGGCAGTTGCTTTTTATGACCTTGACTTGACTTGGGAATCACTCGTTATCACTTCTGCAGTGACAGCTTGACCTGCTTATTGTTGGGGGACTACACAGGATACAAACTTCAGAAAACAAGACCATTGGGGCTGTCTTGGAGGCTGGCTACCACCAGAAATACATAAACAAAAGAACATATGGTCACACATACACGTATTTATACAAAATGAAAGCAAAAACAAACAAACAAACAAACAAAAAAAACCCCCAAAACAAAAACAAAAAATCAAAAGAGCACACGTGCACATATACACACAGATGTGTGAGCACCCAGAGTAAATGAGTCATAAGATGAGAAATGAGCAGTCTCAACCCAGTGTGAGAAATAGAACGTAACCAACAACTTTAACTTTTAAGTGTGCTTCCCACATCTCATTTCTTTCCTGAAACAGGAAGGAATTGAATTTTGTGGTTATATTTCCTCAGCCTTCTCCCTAGATTTTGAGGGGTATTCAAAATATCTAACAACCAGAATGACATGGGCACTGACCATTCAGATGGGATGAGTCCATAAACCAGCACAGCCACTCCAGTGTGTGCTAACTAAACAATACGTTGTTTAGTTTTGAATGTTTTCAAATTTCTTTCTTTGTTTAATATTATATTTTTGAGATTTATTCATGCTGAAGAATGTAGCTATAGTTATTTCCACCGCTGTATAGTATTCCACTGTGTGACAATATCTTATTTAATCTACACTTTCTTTTGCTTATGGCCATTATGTCCTTTCCAGTTTATCCTGCTATTAAAATAATGCTGCTAGGAAATTATCTGTGCCTTTCTCCTGGTACGCATGTGCAAGAATTGCTCTAGGTACATACCTAGCAGAGAAATTTCTTGATCTCAGAATATGCATGTGTTTAATTTTAGAAGGTAATGCCAAATTATTTTTCAGAGTGGTAGAAATTTATATTCTCACTAGCATTTAAAAGTTTTTAAAAAATTTTTTCTTTGCTCAACATTGTGGTACTGCTAACTTCAATTTTTTCTGTCTGATGGATATAAAAGGATATCTTATAGTTTATTGAATTTCCATTTCTTGATTATTTGCAAGATTGGTCATTTTTG
>NW_007747119.1:1780-3358 GCF_000696425.1 Galeopterus variegatus | reverse complement strand
TGGAGCAAGTGTTCTTCCTGAAAGAAGACACCTTTGGTCTGAATGTGATCTGACATGATTAAGGAAATAATTTATGGTGATTGCACACCTAGTTATGATAGTCTACACTGTAAGGCAGTCCAAATATTTTTTGGTCATTTTCCCCAGTTTTATTGAGGAGTAATTATGTAAAATAAATGGCCGCTGCTTAAAGTGTGTAATTTGATGAGTTTTAACATATGTATACACCCATGATCCCAACACCACAATAAAAATGATTAACATATTTATCACCACCAAAAGTTTCTTCATATGTCTTTATAATCCATTCTCAGGCAACTAATAATCTGTTTTCTTTACTGCAGATTACTTTGCATTGTCCAGAATCTTATATAAATGAAATCATGGAGCAGGACTCCTTTTTTCTCTTATTTCATGTCTTATTTTACTCAGCATAAGTATTCTGAGATTCATCCATTACTGCATGCATCAATAGTTGGATCCTTTTTCACTGCTGAGGAGTATTCTTGTGAATACTACCATCTTGTGAATATACCACAACTTATTGATTCACCTGGGAATGGACGTTTGGTTATCTTCTATCCTTTGGTAACTACCAATGGAGCTGACATAATTATTCACATTCCGGTCCTTGTTTAGGCACGTGCTTTCATTTCTCTTGCTTAAATACTTGAGTGGAACAGCTGCTCCTTGTGATGTTATTGTCACACATTTTACTTCTATGTATAATAAACCTCCGTACAGATTGTTATTATTATAACTTTAATCAGTCGATTCTTTTAAAAGAGATTATAAAAGAAAGAACAAATTTTTACAGTTTTCCTTTTATTTACCACTTCATGTGCTGTTTATTTCTTTGTGTAGATCNAGTTTTTTAAAAATTTTTTCTTTGCTCAACATTGTGGTACTGCTAACTTCAATTTTTTCTGTCTGATGGATATAAAAGGATATCTTATAGTTTATTGAATTTCCATTTCTTGATTATTTGCAAGATTGGTCATTTTTGTGTATTTTGAGTTTTGGTCATTCCTGTTTCTTCTTATTTGAATGTCAGTTCATCTCTTTTGCCTATTTTTCTATTGAGTTGCTTCTCTCCCTGTCCTACCCCATGAATTTATATATGTTTTATTGGCTCAGATAATTAACATTCAAATTCACTAATGACGTCAAGGCCTGGTCTGGTCTGTACTGTCTGCCTTTTTTCTGTGCATGGTGTACTACAATTGAAGAGGCCTTCCTCAGAGTGCCCAAGTGGTTGCAGCAGTTCCAACCCTCACATCCCTGAGCCGCAGTCCAGAAGCAGCAGCATATCACTTACTGTGAGGGCAGGGATTGTCATCTGTCTGGTCAAGGATGTTTCCCGTACTTAAAATGCAAGGAAGCTGGGTGTGGTCGATGGCAGCAGGCAGAGGGAGGATGGAGCAATGGGTAGTTTTGCTTGATATGTGCATGTTTGTCAGGACCATCCAGTATCTTCAGCAGAATGTTTTTCCTTCAGCAGAATGTTTTTCTGTTCCATCTAGTAATTTTCATTTTTCAGCCCTTTGCACTGTTTCTTGAAAGGGTCCACTTCCTCTC
>NW_007747119.1:0-420 GCF_000696425.1 Galeopterus variegatus | reverse complement strand
GTCTCTGCCTAGCTTTTCCAACCTCTTTAGATCATTGCTTTTGCAAGGCTCTAGGGTTCTCCTCTGTACACGCTCTGCTCCTGTTTGCTCAGCAAGGATATCAGAGAGCTTATATGGATATTTGGAGTCTCTTCTCTCTGGGGCTCGTTGTATACACTTCCTTAATTTTCCACTAGTGTGGCAGTATTAATCTTCATCCACTAACACTTAGGCCCACAATGCTGTGGATTTCTGCTTGAGTTTTAGCTTCTTGTGCAGCACAGCCTGGAGGTGCCCTCAGGTGATAAACCATGTAAATATAGATCTCACCCTGTGTGGTTCATTTCTTTCAAGGATCAAATCACCTCTATTTCTTTTGCCTGTTTTTGCTCACTCTCTGTTCCCTTTAAATAGTTGTTGTTTTAAAAAAACAATGTGGGG
>NW_007747118.1:11650-12679 GCF_000696425.1 Galeopterus variegatus | reverse complement strand
AGCCCCAATTGACTCATCTGAAACCCAGGGTTAATAGTATTATTTATCTCATATATTTCTTCTGAGGATAACATGAGGTAACAAATGTAAAATTCATAGGATGTGAGAAAGTGTATGGTACATAATGTATCGTTATGTACCATGCAGAACATATTTCTTTCTTCAAAGTCTCCTTTCTTTCCCTCTCTGTCACACACACACACACACACTTACATGCACACACACAAGCAGTATAAAGCAAACAAATAGAATACACTATATTGGGACAAATAAATATACCTTCTTTACCTGAAAATGAGGTTCTACTTATTCCATTATTACCAGCATTCAAAGAAAACGTAATGTCAAATCATTGTAAAAAATAAAATGAGGTGACTGAGTAGTTAGTTGCTTTTATATGCCTTTTAAGAAGGTATTAAATTTTCAGTGATTTTGATTTCATTTCTTTATCTGTTATATTTATTATTTTTTCAAACACTGTCAAAAAGAAAGATCACTAGGGAATTGTAATCTGCTTACTAAAAGCACCTACATTTAGTTAACACTTATGCAAATCATAAAATAAATTCCCTAAATCAAGATAAAGACTGGTAGCAAATAAAGGATTTTATTTTTTTATTGTATTTATTGTTTTAATATCATATATTTCCTGACAGCTATGCAACTTCATATTAGCGTTTACTTTGCCTCTCAAGAATATAGCTCTCATTGAACCACAAAAGACCCCAGAGACCCAAAGCAATCCTGAGGAAAAGAACAAAGCTGGAAACATCACACTGCCTGACTTCAAAATGTACTACAAAGCTATAGTAACCAAAACAGCACGGTACTGTCATAAAATCAGACACATAAAACAATGGAAAAGAACAGAGAGCCCAGAAATAAATCTTCACATTTATAGCCAACCCATTTTTGGCAAAGGCACCAAGAACACATGATGAGGAAAGGACAGTCTTTAATAAATGGTATTGGGAAAATGTGTATCCACATGCAGAAGAATTAAATTAGACCCTTGTCTCATACCATACA
>NW_007747118.1:9426-10734 GCF_000696425.1 Galeopterus variegatus | reverse complement strand
AAAAAAAAATGGGCAAACTACCTGAACAGACATTTCTCCAAAGAAGACATACAAAAGGCCAACAGGTATATGAAAACATGCTCACCATCATTAATCATCAGGGAAATGCAAATCAAAACCCCAATACAATATCATCTGTCCCCAGTTAGAATGGCTCTTATCAACAAAACAATAAATAAAATAAGTAAATGCTGGTGAGGATGCAGAGAAAAAGGAATGCCTATACACTGTTGGCAGGAATGTAAATATGGAAAACTGTATGGAGGTTCTTCAAAAATCTAAAAATAGAACTACAGTATGATCCAGCAATACCACTGCTGGGTAGTTATCTGAAGTAAAGGAAATTTGCATACTGAAGAAATATCTGCACCCTCGTGTTTATTGCAGCACTTTCACAATAGCCATAATATGGACTCAACCTAGGTGTCCATTGACAGATTAATTAATAAAGAAAATGTGCTATATATACACAATGGAATGCTCCTCAGCCACAAAATGTAATAAAATCTTGTCATTTGTGGCAACATGGATGAGCCTGCATAACGTTATGTTAGATGAAATAAGTTAGGCACAGAAAGATAAATACTGCGTGTTCTCATTCATATGTGTGAGCTAAGAAAAAAAAATAAGTTGAACTTTTAAAAGTAGAGAGTAGAACTGTGGTTACCAGAGGCTGGGAAGGGAGGGAATAAAGAGAGGCTGATTAATGAACACAAAATTACAGCTAGAAAGGAAAAAAATAACTTTTAATGATGTACAGTAGTGCTAGGCATCCATAATTAACAATAATTTATTGTACACTCTCAAATGCATAGAAGAGAGGAGCTCAAATATTATTACAAAGAAATTATAAATGTTGGCAGTGATGATATGCTAATGAGCCTGATTTGACTATCACACATTATATAAATGTATTGAAATATAACTCTGTATCCTATAAATAGGTACAATCACTAGGTTTCAATTAAAAATAAATTCCTTTAATGAAAAAAGAGGGTGAATTTTTGAGGTATGTAAATTATATTTCAACATAGCTGTTATTTTTTTAATTCTTAAAAATTGTTAATAAAATAAAAAACAATTACAAAAAAACAGACAAAAGATGACAAGTGTTGGTGAGGACGTGGAGAAAAGAAAACCTTGTGCTCTCTTGGTGGAAATGTAATTAGTACAGCCACTATGGAAAACAGTATAGAGCTTCCTCAAAAAATTAAAAATAGAGCTACCATATGATCCAGTAATCCCACTCCTGGGTATATATCCAAAGGAAACAAAATCAGTATGTTGGAGATATATCTGCATTACTGC
>NW_007747118.1:7300-8382 GCF_000696425.1 Galeopterus variegatus | reverse complement strand
TATATATATGTAACGAAATACTCTTAAGTCACGAAAAAGAAGGAAATCTTGTCAATTGCAACAACATGGGTGAACACAGAGGACATTATTTTAAGTGAAATAATCCAGGAACAGAAAGCCAAATACCACACGATTTCACTCATATGTGGAATCTAAAAAAGATGCTCTCATAGGTGTAGACAGTAGAATGGTGGTTACCAGGAGCTGGGATTGTTGCGGAGGGGCGAGAGTGCATGATTGGGAAGTTGTTGGTAAAGGATACAAAATTTCAGTTTGATAAGAGGCATAACTTCATGAGATCTATTGTACAACATGCTGACTATAGTTAATAATATATTGTATTCTTGAAAAATGCTAAGAGAGTGGATGTAAAATGTTCTCATCACAAAAATTATAACTATGTGAGGTGATGCATATGTGAATAAGCTAAATTTAGTCATTCCACAATGTATGCATACTTCAAAACATCATGTTGTACATGGTAAATACATACAATTTCGTGTACCTAATGGAAAAACTATTCGAATTTTTTAAAACGAGTAAACTCATAGTTAAGTGCTTAAATATCCACACATTACACGGGGATCCTGTTAATATGTAGATTCTGACTTGGTAAGTTTTCGATGGAGTCTGAGATGCTGCATTTCTTTGAGTAACAAGTTAGCAACTCAAGGTACCAGACAGAAATTTTAGTTTAACTGGGGAGGAACAAGCCCAAGATGAAGTAAGGAAGGCGTAGGGTATCACCTAGATTAAGGCCTTCTAAACAAGGTGAGATCAAGAATAGCACAAGAATCATAAGAACAGATGCTCTAAGTGAACTAAAGCAGGAACAACTGCAGCTCTGGAAAACTGGGGCCTCAGCAAAACCAAGAAGTAAGAAAACTTGTACTAGCAGATAGAACGTAAGCAAATGGTTCCAGAGAAGATAGTACCTCTGAGAACCGATAAAAAAAAATCAGAATTATCATTAATTATTACTAATTACTCTTATTTTGTTTTAATCTGGAGACTTTCAGGTAAATATGGATTCATCTCCAAGATCATTTTTGGAGGTGTTTTAAAGAACCAATTTAATATTG
>NW_007747118.1:5853-7048 GCF_000696425.1 Galeopterus variegatus | reverse complement strand
AAAAAAAAATCAGAATTATCATTAATTATTACTAATTACTCTTATTTTGTTTTAATCTGGAGACTTTCAGGTAAATATGGATTCATCTCCAAGATCATTTTTGGAGGTGTTTTAAAGAACCAATTTAATATTGAACAGTATTATTGCCCCAATGTCAGAATCCAACTCCATATATTCCTAAGTTTCTTTATTGACTCTTTTCATTTATTCATTCATTGGACATGCAGTGAAAATCACCACTTAATCCTAAGTCTTTTTATATCATCTGGCATTTTTAGTTAGACTGCAAGCATCTCTCTGTCAAGAATTAGAATTTTTATTTATTTATTTTTTGTTTTATGTGTGTACAGCTAAACACCTATACACAATTTAAAAATTCATTTCTTTATAAAATATTTTGCAATTCAAACCTACAATGATTTGAATATAACTCTGTCATCCCTTATTCAAAATTAATGGTTATATTTTGCTACATTTAAGTGTGCTTAAGAATATTATAGTATCAGAAAAACTGCAAATTTCACTTTTTTCTCAAGCTCAACCCTTAGGAAGTCTTAGAATTAAAAAATAATCATCCACAGTCGTCAAGACCTCTTGTACTTACCGAAGGCCATGTGAATAATACCCCTGACTGTGTCTTGATTACTTGGAGTAAGTTGCTAGTTCCTCCTTCCCTTTTGCAAATTATCCTAAAGCACAAACCTAAGGCAATTTTTTTAGAGCTGTATTTGATCAGCAATTGAAAAAAAAAAAAAAAAAAGTCTTTCTAGTAATAGCTTCAAATGAAAAAAATAACTTGCTTTGTATAAAAAAGTTTTGGCTCAAAATTAATGGTTAATATATTTTATTTACATTTATCATCTTGGCCTATTATTTTTGGCAATTCAAAAATCTCTAAAAATACTAGAGTATAACACCTACAACATATCATAGATGTAAGGAATGGTTAAGACGGATAAAAACATAATCTGTGTGCTAATCCTAGGGGAAGAATATTTAGACACCATGGGTTTTAAACAATATATTTGTTATAGATAATCTTCGAAGAAAATATATCATCAAATCATACTGTTTGGGAAATTCCCATCACAGTTTACCAACTATTCTCCCAGTAGGAGATTTAACTGCTTTTAAAATGGGAAAATAAAATAGTACTTAGTATGTATATATATAAAACTACATAAATAAATAGGAT
>NW_007747118.1:4804-5335 GCF_000696425.1 Galeopterus variegatus | reverse complement strand
AATGGGAAAATAAAATAGTACTTAGTATGTATATATATAAAACTACATAAATAAATAGGATCTAATTTGTGTAAAATAAGGAAGTAATACAGTAATACCATAAGATTATCATTAAGGTTTTTGTTTTGTTTTGTTTTGTTCTCTTTTAATTTGCTGGTCCCTGCTGGCTGTAATGGTATGTTAATTACAGGTGGAGTAAAAGTCAGATATACTGAATAGATTGAAATAACCAAATATATCATGCCAGGATAATTAAATCCTAAGCCAAGTAAAAAATATATATATCCCAAGTTAAAAATGAATATGTGATTCAGAAAATTGATTTTATTCTTTTAAGGACAATTCTTTTCAAAGATTTTTAATTTCACAGTCTAAAGTCATAATTTGAAAATATGGATTGCTAATTTTTCCCAAATTAACCTTAAGACATTTTATGGTTACTAGCTAATCTAATGTTGGAAAATCAGTCAATAAATACATTTAAAAATCAGCAAATCACAAGTTAATTTAGTTATCTCTTACATTTTTTTT
>NW_007747118.1:2742-4157 GCF_000696425.1 Galeopterus variegatus | reverse complement strand
AAAAAAAATTGGGACAAAGAGAAAGACAGAAATTTGGAGACAGAAGCTGGAGAGTAAATGATGTGTCTATACTATCTTATAAGTCTATTTATTTTTCTCCTACTGTGGGAGACTGACTGCAAACCTGGCTCCAATGACCACTGCAACCTGCATCCATAGCCTTTAAATCTATTTCACAGCACTTTTCATCAAGAGGTGGGGTCTGCTTTCTCATACTGTGAATATGAGCTGGCTTTATGACTTCCTTGGCTAATAGAATGATGCTGAAGAGAAAGCACTACAGTTCCAAGCCTTGTCCACAAGAAGCTTATTCTCCTTTAGTTTTCATGGTAAAATTTTTTGGCAGGGTAAGTTTTGTTTGTTTGTTTGTTTTGTTTGTTTTTTGTTTTTTAGATGACCGGTAAGGGGATCTTAACCCTTGGCTTGGTGTTATCAGCACCGGTTTTGTTTGTTTTTGTTTTTTAGATGACCGGTAAGGGGATCTTAACCCTTGGCTTGGTGTTATCAGCACCGCAGTCTCCTGAGTGAGCCACAGGCTGGCCCTTGGCAGGGTAAGTATTTACATGCATATTTCATAGATGTGAAAAAGATACTTTAGGGAGATTAAACTAATCACCTAGAGCCATGACTCAAACACATGTATTCTAATATCTTACATACTAATATTTCCACTACATCACAAAGACTGTTTTAGGAAAAGTAACTAGATGGAATGAGAAATATTGAAGGATTTTAATGGGAGATATTGATTACTATTTTCTTTTTTAATACTAAAGCAACATCCTCCCATAGGGAATAATGTACAAAAGAAAGTGATTATATGGTAGATAATAACATATAACTCACCTTGTTTACTATACTAAATATATTTGATGTAAATATCATATTCCTAGCCTTAGATACTGCAAATTAGTAAGTACAAAGAAAAATCATGCAGTCGAATTCAATATTTCCAACATGAAGTAGCTAATTAGGGAATTTATTTTTGTTATTTAAAAATTATTTTTTCTGGAAACATTGAGGGCATTGATGCATTTTGCATTCCTTTTTATAAAATTTTGAGATGTTATTAAATTCTTACAGATTTGATATTATTTTCTAATTGTTTTTTCTTCAAAAAATCAATACAGTAAAAACAAAAGTGAATATATGTAAGTGGTATAAATAAAATAAGACTTGAAGTCATGAACATGACTATGCCTAAATAATAGTAAGGTCTTCTTAAAACTATCTCCTCACAGCAATGGTTTATTGAAACTTGTTACATATATTTGCTTCATGTAAAGACCTACAAAGGAGCTGACACTTTTGCTCTCTATGTCATCTCCATCTTCCATGCCTGCCTTATTTTTTACCACATATGTTCCAAAGGAGTTTAGAAAGCTATCCAGAAACTATGGATCAGCAATTATGAA
>NW_007747118.1:0-1198 GCF_000696425.1 Galeopterus variegatus | reverse complement strand
AGTTGTAATGTCTCCTTTTTCATTTCTGATTTTTGTTATTCAGGTCTCTCTCTCTCTCTCTTTCTCTCTCTCTCTCTATTTATTTGCTAACCTAGCTAATTGTTTGCTATTTTGTTTATCTTCTCAAAAAACAACTTTATGTTTCATTGATCTTTCATATTGATTTTTAGGTCTCTATATTATTTAGTTCTGCTGTAATCTTAATTATTCTTTCCATCTACTAACTTTGGGATTGGATTGTTCTTATTTTCTTGTTCTGTTAGGTATAGAGTTAGGCTGTTTACTTGAAAGCTTTCTATTTTTATAATGTAAGCAATTATTGCTATAAATTTCCCTGATAGTACTGCCTTTGCTGTATCCCACAGGTTTTGATATGATGTTTNATGAAAATTTCCATATTTCCCAAAGCAAACTACAGATTCAATGCAATCCTCATCAAAATACCAATGGCATTCTACACAGAAATAGAAAAAAAAGTCAAGGATAAAAACCATATGATTATCTCAGTAGATGCAGAAAAACACTTGACAAAATTCACATCCCTTCATGATAAAGACTCTAGATTAGGTATAGAAGGGATGCTGAATCCCTCTTGATCATGGTATATAATATTTTTGATGTGTTGCTGCATTCTATTTGCAAATATTTTATTGATAATTTTTGCATTTATGTTCATAAGAGATATTGGTCTGTAGTTTTCTTTTTTGTTTTATCTTTGGTTTTGGTATCAAGGTGATCCTGGCCTCATAGAATGAGTTTGGGAGAGAGGCCNTATCTTTGGTTTTGGTATCAAGGTGATCCTGGCCTCATAGAATGAGTTTGGGAGAGAGGCCTCTTTCAATTTTTTGGAATAGTTTGAAGAGAATTGGTATTAATTCCTCTTTGAAGGATTGGTACAATTCAGCTGTCAAGCCATCTGGCCCTGGGCTTTTCTTTGTGTGCAGACTGGTGATTAATACTTCAAACTTGTTGTTTTTTATTGATCTGTTCAGGTTTCTATCTTCTTGGTTCAGTCTTGATAGTTTGTATGTATCCAGAAATTTATCCAAATTTATCCATTTCCTTTAGGTTTTCAAATTTGTTGGCATATAGTTGTTTATAGTAGTCTCTGATGATTTTTTGCATTTCTGTGGAATCAGTTGTAATGTCTCCTTTTTCATTTCTGATTTTTGTTATTCAGGTCTCTCTCTCTCTCTCT
>NW_007747117.1:6964-12682 GCF_000696425.1 Galeopterus variegatus | reverse complement strand
TCAGTAAACACTTCTTGAATACCTATTAAGTATTAGGCAAATCGATTATGAGGGTTGAAGAAAATGGGAAAAATTTCACTCTTAGCCTGCCAAAAAGACTCAACACTGTAACTTTTTTTCCCAGCTATATATATTACATATACTATATATTATAGCATACCACACATACATCCACTGTATATTATAATATTACACTGAGAGAGATAGAGAAAGAAACATTACATATAAAGCATATATGTCTAAATGAATCATATAATGCTTAATTCCAGCTCACAAAACAGAGCNAGTGACACTCCAGTTAATATCAGGAATTGAGGAGAGTTAATAGCAGTTCATGGCAGGCTTGCCCTTAGCATCCTGTAGCTGTGTCTCTATTAAATGACATGGAACTTTTCTGACACAATGCAGTGCTAGTTTCCAGAATAAAACAGAAAAACAACAACAACAACAACAACAACAAAAAACAAACAAACAAACAAAAAAAACGAGAGTGGGTTTGTATATCTTCCCCAGAAGCAATGGTGGAGGCAATCCACTGTGTTATGACTACTGTGGATTTTCATGTATCACTCATTGCTCGTAGTGGATGCCTCTTCCTGCAAGTCCAACTCCCTAACCTTTACTCCTGTAGTTTTTCTCCAGTACATGTTCCCCTCCCTGTGCACAGTCTCTGGGACATATTACTAAATGTATTCCTCACAAAAGACTCCAGTACCCAGGCAGGGGACTTCTTCAGGGCAATGTCTGGGAAAGAGATATTCATTAGACAAAACATCTCCAAACTCTAGCCCGTTGCGATTCCTGAGCATTCATTATTTCCACTTTCCCAGGGAAAAAGAAAGATGTGTACACTGGTACTTTTCCACTCTGTGTGGCTATTCAATCTGATTTAGCCTTTTTTTTTTTTTCTTGCTTGTGTAAACACTACGACAAGATCCTCTGCTTTTCTCATATTTACTTCCCATTTTCTGGCATAGTGCTCAAAGTATGACATACATTTAATGTATTCTGCATCCATGTATGCAAATTTGAACCAGTCTGATGAACTGTGTAACTGAAACCTGCTGGTCTCAATTTCTCTTTAGTATAGAAAGGACAAAGATTGAATGAGGAAGGAATGGTGAGATAAATGTGGCACTTGAATCATTCTGGCTCTAAAGAGCCTTATCAAAGGTTGTTAACTTTTATTCCTGCCCAATAAAATGATCTTTGCCAAATGATTATTTTAGAAGCCTACTGGCAGGTGTATTGCTTCTAGCTCACTGATCCTGCAGGGAAACCCACAATCCCACAGCTGGTTTTGTGAATTGTAGCATAGATTAAATTGCTTGGTTAGAGGGGAAATCAATTGCTATTTTTACAAAAACTTCACAAAATGCTTGCAATCTACAATCTAATCAAAACCTAAAAGCCCCTTGTAGATTAGTTTTATTGGCTTGTTTTATACTGCAGAACAGATGACATTTCTCACAGAACCTGTACTGCCTCAATTCTTCCAACTACAGCACTGATTTTTCTGACAGTTACCAGGAGGAAATGAGTTCTTGAGAAGTTGCTATTCTTTGGGGTACTATTTTTGTCTTTATTGTTTATATTTTTAATGCAGTCAAATTATTTTTTCCTGTATGCACCATTCTATCTCTGCTTCTTGGCCATCTACTATGATTTTTTCATGTCAGTGAATATGAATAGCAATCACCTATCAGAAAAGATAATTGCCCCACCATTCTAGAATCACCTGAAAGGGCATAAAGCTTTCATTCAGTAAACACTTCTTGAATACCTATTAAGTATTAGGCAAATCGATTATGAGGGTTGAAGAGAATGGGAAAAAATTCACTCTTAAACTGCCAAAAAGACTCAAACCTGTAACTTTTTTTCCCAGCTATATATATTACATATACTGTATATTATTGCATATAATACCACACATACATCCACAGTATATTGTAATATTACATTGAGAGAGATAGAGAAAGAAACATTACATATAAAGCATATATGTCTAAATGAATCATATAATGCTTAACTCCAGCTCACAAAACAGAGCCTACCTCCTTATCTTTACACACACTCATGTGAGTGCACGCACTATGGTGGTCAAATTATTTAGACTTCCTTTCTCTGTATCCTTCAAAATTCTTTTTTATAGTAAATGGATTGTATTCCTACTACATAAAATTTTAGAACTGAGGTTGTTTCCTTTTGTGTTAGTAGAAATGCATTTTGTTATCAGCTTCAAGCTATTGTAAAACAACTCCCTTTCAAGTCAGGGCAGTATTCAAAGCGTTGGCATGTCCATTACTGACCAAGGCCAGATTTAATTTAGATACTTTCAAAGTTGAGAGAATAGGAACTTTCTGCTTCTGCATTTCAGCATTAGCACTTCATATCCAACTGACTGAATTATAGATGACTGAAGAAAGCACAGCACTGCAAATGTCTATTTGAAATGTAAATATCTTTCTTTGAAATACCTTCTTTTCCTGACAGAAACTAACTTCAAACAAACCTTTATGCATGGACTGCAATGGCAAAATATTTTAAATACTAGCAAGTCTTGATGTGGTTAATTTAATGATGGTTTCCAAGTCACCAATTTCTGGTGGCAATCAGGGGAAAATAACTGACACATATGAGCAAGAAGACTCTAGAGACAATGAACACTGTACAGTGGCCAAAGAATTGAGAGTATTCTCTCTGGTCTAATATTTTCCTCACTTAGAATATGGTGAGATTCTAGGTTCTATTAGAACTTAAGTCTTCTTAATTAGTTAATTATTTAATATTTGAATTCCTCTAGTGGAAAAACTTTGTCCACTTACCCTGAACAAACTCTTAGTTCTTGTGAAATAAGGGCCAATACTGCATCAAAATATTAAGTTGGAGTGAATAGGAGTAATCATTACTTTAGTTTTTCACTAACTTAGGAATTCTTAAAGGGAAAGCAAATTTTGTTTTGATAGAATCCCTCACTGCACCTTTATCTCACACATTTCATCACTGTTACTCCCAGTCACCCAGAATACTGATAACGATGTTCCTGTTAACGTAAAATGAATGACATTAGACTATTGTCATTAATCCATAGCCAACTGCACCTGCTACACCAATTTCCCACCCCCCATCTTTGGAGCAACTATGCGAGCTCTACATTATGATGTCCATTTTTACAGCTTACATATTTAAGATTCAGGGAAATTAAATAATGTTCCCATAATCGAATAAGACTAAAGAAGTTAACAACTGTAAATCTTTCTGCCTCTGGAATCTGGCTCTTTTCCAAAAGATACTTATTTATGCAATTTGTTCAGCCAACTTTTATTTAATGATTAATAGCTGGCTTGGTCTGTGCTATGTATTTGCTATACAATGGTGAGCAAAACAGGCCCACAGGAGCTTTAAAGTAAGATTGAATGTATTGCGTTTCCCATTGGCATTTTTATTTTCATGTGATTTCTTAAATTAGAATTCTTACTCAATATATTGCATCTGGATAGAAAATTTTAGCCTTAATAAAACAACAGAAATGCTGGGAGATTTTCTGATTTCTGTTTACTTGCTGCACTAAATTCAAATTCAGAGGTGATTGTTTATTCTGCTTTTTGACCAAGACCATTCTTTTTTTAAAATTTTATTTTATTTTATTTTAGCTACTCAATATACGTTGTAATGGATTTTCATGACCCTTTACCTGTTCCTCTTTCCCCTGTCCCATTCTCTTCTCCCCATCCCCACAGCATATCTGTTCACATGTCTTAAGTTCAAGGAATTGTTGTGATTGTTGTGTCTTCTTCCCCTTGACACCCTTTATTTCTTTGTATGTTTATTTATTTACTTATTTTTAGCTCCCAGAATTAAGTAAGAACATGTGGTATTTCTCTTTCTGTGCCTGACTTGTTTCACTTAATATAATTTTCTCTAAGTCCATCCATGTTGCAAATGGTATGTTTCATTCTTTTTTTATAGTAGAGTAGTATTCCATTGTGTAGATATACCACAGTTCCCATCCACACATCTGATGATGGACATTTGGGCTGGTTCCAACTCTTGGCTATTGTAAATAGTGCCACAGTAAACCCGGGAGTACATATCCTTTTGGCATGATGATTTCCATTCCTCTGTGTATATTCTCAGCAGTGGAATAGCTGGGTCATATGGTAGATACATCTGCAATTGTCTGATGAACCTCCATAACATTTTCCATAAAAGCTGCACCATTTTGCAGCCCCACCAACAGTGTATGAGAGTTCCTTTTTCTCCGCAACCTCACCAGCATTAATCATTCTCATTTTTTTGGATATTAGCCATCTTAACTGAAGTGAGATGGTATCTTAAAGTGGTTTTGATTTTCATTTCCTGAATGCTGAGTGATGATGAGCATTTTTTCATGTGTCTGTTGGCCATTTGTTTATCTTCCTTTCAGAAATGCCTATTTAGCTCCTTTGCCCATTTGTTAATTGTGTATTTATTTTTTTGCTGTAAAGTTGTTTGAGCTCCTTGTATATTCTGGATATTAACCCTTTGTCAGATGTATATTTTGCAAATATTTTCTCCCACTGTTGGTTGTCTTCTCACTCTATTGATTGTTTCTTTTGCTGTGCAGAAGCTTTTAGTTTCATATAATCCATTTGCTTATTTTTCCTTCAGTTGTATGTGCTTTTGGCATCATATTCATTAAGTCTGTAACAACTCCTACTTCCTGGAATGTTTCCCCTAAGTTTTCTTTACGTTTTATTGTTTCAGGATGTATATTTAATTCATTAATCCATTTTGGGTTGATTTTGCTATATGGTGAGAGGTACTGTTCTAGTTTCATTCTCCTACATATGAATATTCAGTTTTCCAAGCACCAGTTGCTGAAGGGTAGTCTCTTCCCCAGTGTGTAGATGTGGTCCTTTGTCAAAGATCAGATGGCTTTTGGTTTAAGGTTTGATTTCTGGGTTCTTTATTCTATTCCATTGATCCATGTGCCTATTTTTATGTCAGTACCATGCTGTTTTGGTTATTAAAGCTTTGCAGTATAGTCTAAAGTCAGGTAGTGTTATGAGCAGAACTAAATGAAATAGATCCCCCCAAAAGATACAAAAGATCAATGAAAAAAAAGTTGTTTTTTTGAAAAGATAAATAAAATTGACAAAATTTTAGCAAAGCTAAGAAAATAAGTGAGAAGATGCAAATAACAAAAATGAGAAATGAAAATGGTGATATTACAATTGATCTCAGAAACACAAGGAATCAATACAGACTACTATAAACAACTATATGACAACAAATTTGGAAATCTGGAGGAAATGGATAAATTTCTGGACACATACAAACTACCAAAACTGAGCCAAGAACAGACCAATAAAAATAAAAGAGATTGAAGCTGTTATCAGAAGGCTCCCAGTAAAGAAAACTCAGGACTGGGAGGATTCACTGCTGAATTCTACCAAACCTTCAAAGACGAATTGATACCAATTCTCTACAAACTATTCCAAAAGATTGAAATAGAGGCCATTCTCCCAAACTCATTCTATAAGGCAAACATCACCATGATACCAAAACCAGATAAAGATAGATCAAAAACAGAAAACTACAGGCCAATATCCTTGTTAATATAGATGCAAAAATCCTCAGTGAAATACTAGCTAATAGAATACAGCCGCATATATACAAAATTATATACCATGATCAAGTGGGATTCATTCCCAGGATGCAAGTTGGATCAACATA
>NW_007747117.1:4684-5872 GCF_000696425.1 Galeopterus variegatus | reverse complement strand
CAGAGCAATCAGAGAAGAGAAGGAAATAAAGGGCATCCAGATTGGAAAAGATGAATTCAAATTTTGCCTGTTTTGAGATGATATGATACCATATATTGAAAAGCCTAGAACCTCTGCTTCTCTTATAGTTTATAAGTGATTTCAGCAAAGTTGCAGGATACAAAATCAACACACCAAAATCAGTAGCATTTCTATACTCCAACAGTGAAGATGCAGAAAAAGAAATCAAGAAAGCTAGCCCATTTATAATAGACACCAAAAAAATAATGTACATGGAATAAAGTTAACCAAGTATGTGAAAAATCTCTACAAAGAGAACAACAAACCACTGTTGAGAGAAATTAAAGAGGACACAAAAAGATGGAAAGATATCCCATGCTCTTGGATTGGAAGAATCAACATTGTGAAAATGTCTATATTACCCAAAGTGATCTACATATTCAATGCAATCCCCATCAAAATCCCAATGACTTTTTTCTCAGAAATGGAAAAAAACTATCCAGACATTTATATGGAATAACAAAAGACCACATATAGCCAAAGCAATTCTNTTGTGAAAATGTCCATATTACCCAAAGTGATCTACATATTCAATGCAATCCCCATCAAAATCCCAATGACATTTTTCTCAGAAATGGTAAAAACTATCCAGACATTTATATGGAATAACAAAAGACAACACATAGCCAAAGCAATTATGAGCAAAAAAAAAAAAAGAATAAAGACCATTCTTGCTGAATTTTTTCAACAACTTAGAGTAGATTGATCTCTTATAAGAGGCATAGTTCCTACTGTTATACCAGAGGCCCTTCAACTGGAAGATCAATCAGGTTCTTATAATCCTTCAAAGAGCTGTTTAATATGGTATGTTTCTTTATCTTTTAGCCAGTTAACATATTTATACTACACATAGCTTTAATATAACATAAAAGCCTGAAGGGAAGATCAGTTCTGAATTTCGATAACCTTATAAAGCAAAATTATTCACATTTTCTTGTTGTGCATTATGTTCTATTTAATGCTTAATGACATAAATATAACCATTTGGTGTAAGCCTATTTATTATGCATGACTTGTCCAAATATCCTAATACTAAAACAATGTAAACAGCTATGTTTTCATCTATAACTTTTCATATTTGGATGCATCCATGTAAATCTCACTAGAAATGTATTCTCTGGATTCAGA
>NW_007747117.1:2203-3804 GCF_000696425.1 Galeopterus variegatus | reverse complement strand
ATATTGTATATTACATCATATAAGAATTATATTTGTTCAGAAAAAAAAATGTTATAAATAAATTAATGAATAAATACCCCCACAAACACGTATACAAAATAATCACACTCCAAGAATTTAATTCCTAACACACATACAGATTTCTCTATCAAATAATAGATCATGTTATTCTGTTTAAAAAAAAGTTTAATTTACATACATCTACAACGAAGTTTAATTATGCATTTTACTGATTTATTATTGCCAGATTTCAGCTAACTACTGTTGTCATTCAGTGTGTAGATAATTTACATGTGCATTGCATCTTAGATATAAGTATTTATTTAGAACAAAAAAGAAAATAGGAATAAACACAGGCAAAGGAAGCACAATCTTAATTTTAAGCAAACCTATTTGTCTCTTTGTTATAATGACATTATAAGCAGTTCCAAGTAAGTAGACAGCAGTTGAACAAATGATCTAAAGATATGACAGATAAGCCTTATACTAGTTTGAGAAAAATGCTCTTATTTTAGGCAGCAAGTATGTCTGTTTGTAGAAAAAATATCTCCTCTTGACAATACTAGCAACTATCAGTGCAGTTATCTTTATGTAGCTACACTTACCTTCATTAAGAGAACACGGGTGGAAATGAGACCGTCCTCCAGTCTCCTCGCACACCTAGTTCTTTTGGAGTGAACCGGCCAGGGATTTTAACCACCATTCATAAAATCATTTTTACATTCAAAGAACACTGGGGGAAAAAAAAGATATATTCTGAATTCTAAAGAAACAACTTACAGATTAAGTCTGAAAAACAGTACTGTGTACTTTGAAGCAGTGAGAAGAAATAGATTAAACCAGGACTGACAATCGGGGGATCTTTAAACGAGGGCAAATGAAAGCACGTTTGAGGTTTTCCTGTACATAATGTGCTTATGTTATCAAGGCAGAATGCCATTGTAACCAAATGCTTCTGTTGCATATATTTTAATAAATACTTTTTCTCTATTAAAAAAATTCAGATTTATGTAGCTGTTCATGAAAGCGCTAGAGTCATTCATGTCAGGGAAAATTCAAGAGCTTTAGCCGGCTGCCTCTTCTAACTTTAAAAATTAACCAAGAGTAATAACTGAATAATAGATATTTAATGTCTATTAACCTGGGGTTTAAAACATGAAAAGTGGTATTTCACCCATTCTCTTTTCCTGATTTTTATCAGTCTTACTAATAAAATATATGTTATGCAGTCACATTTCTTTAGTAGAACACAACTGAAAGTTTGCTTTATCTTCTTTCCATCCCTCTTTTCTTACTTTTTTCCTCTTCCTTTCTTTTGTCCTTTCATCTTTCCTTTAGCCCTTCATC
The DNA here is from genome assembly GCF_000696425.1 of Galeopterus variegatus. Lineage (NCBI taxonomy): Eukaryota > Metazoa > Chordata > Mammalia > Dermoptera > Cynocephalidae > Galeopterus > Galeopterus variegatus. The sequence goes on along the minus strand of NW_007747117.1, from coordinate 2,457 downwards.
GCTCCACTCACTCCTTTTTCACCCCACCTTCCTTCCCTTCCTTTCTCTTTTTCCTTTGTTTTATACACGTGCCTCACTGCAGTTCCCCTCAATTCTCTCAGACCCGTATAGAAAATCATGGTAATACATTTGATGGTATCTTTATTTTTAAATGAGGACAGAGATGAGTTACTGTGTTATGACTAAGTTGTTTTGTATACGTGTACTTCCGCATAGATTACATTGTTCATCAGTTTTCATTAATCATGTTTTTG
>NW_007747117.1:0-1397 GCF_000696425.1 Galeopterus variegatus | reverse complement strand
GTTCACTTTAATAATCTAAAATTAGTATTTTGGGCCTTATAGTCTAAGATACCTTATGGCTAAAACCTTTTTAAAAAAACCTTTACTAATTTAATTGATAAAGTATGTTCCATTTCCTATGCATTTTATACTTAACCCTAAATATTAATGTTTTAATCATCTAGAATCAATTATGCTTCTAACAATAGGTAGCAATCCACTTTTATTTTTATCTATACAGTATGCCACTTTTTTAATTATAAATTTTTTCAGCTGACTAAATTTATTTTCATATTCTCCTACCAATTATATGTTAGTACAACTTTGGGAAATGTCTTAAAATTGGCCAGAGCAAGAAAAACTTCTTTACTCTTCTTTTTTAAGGTTAACTTAGCTTTTCTTTAAAAAGTATCCTTAACCACAAATTGTAAAGTGATTTTATTGTTTTATAAGATAAGATGGAGAATTTATCTATTTTAATATTAATCATCTTATCCAAATCCAAAAAAAGTTTCTTCCTTTATTCAGATCTTGTGTGTGTGTGTGTGTGTGTGTGTGTGTGTGTGTGTGTAATGTATAGACACACAGTATGTATCTATCTATGCTTTATAAAAATTTTAAAGCTGTTATTTTTAATAAAGGCCTTATGTATTTTTAATTACATGAATTTAAAATTAAGTTAAATATTGGGTACTTTAAAGCTTCTTCATCTTTTAATTACATTATTTAGACTGTATATATTTAATGAAGTTACTTGTATAGTTGGATTTAATTCTATCCTGTGGCGATTTTTCTCTTTGTCCCATCTGTGCTTTCCTATTCTTTCTTGCTCTCTTTTCAATTAGTATGGCTGTTACTGACTTTTTTCTCCTCTGCTAACATTTAGTTATACATTCTTGTGTGACTGATTAAGTGACTTAACCTAAACATTACAGTATCACATATATCACCTACCATCAGTCGAACCTCATCTTGAAAAAGAATTTCACTGCAGTTTGTCTCATTCTTCCCATCTTGTACAATGCTTGTCATATATTTTACTTTTGTATATGTTATAAATCAGTAAATAATTGCTATTTTTGTTGCAAACAAATGTAATTTGTTATCTACCAACATATTCATAATTCTTCATTGTGTTTTTTTGTTCCTTTAGATCCATGTTCTGTGATAAATTAAAAAACAAACAAACAAACAAACTTTCCTTAGTAATTCTTATACTGGTGTTTTCTCGCAACAAATGGCCTTAAAACATTTTCTGATTTTTCTTTATTTTCCAAAAATATTTTTTCAAGGTCTAGAATACAGATAGGATTTTCTTTTTTCTTTTAGCATTTTAAAACATGTTACTCTAGATTTCCTACAGAAAATTGGTGATAAGCCTTATGTTTTCTCTTTTAAAGGTGTCTTTTATTTCCTCT
>NW_007747116.1:15839-16165 GCF_000696425.1 Galeopterus variegatus | reverse complement strand
ACACCCAAGATTCCACTTAAGTCATCCTGGCCTCAAATCTGATGCACTTTGTTCTGCTCCACGCTGCCTCCCCTCTGTGCGAGCTTTCCACAAAGCATTGGCTACTAGAATTGGCCTCACTTGAAAGTATCTGTGCCTTATTGCCATGTAATCTCTTTTGATTTCCACCTGACTAGTCTCAGGGACACATGCATCTTATGGTAGCACATAAATGCACTTTTGTCTGCCTATTCTGATTGTACTCTTAAAGCACTCCTGGGCCAGAGATTGTATTAGTCTTTCTTATGTATCTCTATTCTACATCCTATTGAAAATCAAGAAAAGAC
>NW_007747116.1:13559-13822 GCF_000696425.1 Galeopterus variegatus | reverse complement strand
TGAGAATAACAACCCAGCTCATGAAATTGGTTGGGAGATGAGACAATTTGAGGGTAAATGTTAGGGAGGCTTTATAAAGGAAGATGTGTGTTTAAAGCTAGACCTTGTAAGATAGGTATCATTTAGACTGGTTTAGGCTAAAGAATATTCTAGCTATAAAACATTTTTAGAAGGGGGAGAGGAGGGGAATTATTTCTACTTTTAAATAAAATGTGACTTAAACATATTTTGATGATTTTTAGCTAGCTTCTTTCTGAGTGTGT
>NW_007747116.1:12469-12684 GCF_000696425.1 Galeopterus variegatus | reverse complement strand
AGCTCTTTAACTGAGCAACTTCAATTCCCAGAGCCACGGTTGGGCCTAAGCAAAGCAATTTATGTTTGGGCCATCTCCCATACTAGTGGTACTCCCCTTTCCAAAAGAGCACAGTGGCTTTGGGCAACCTGAGCCTCCTATTATGAGGCCCCAAGGACCTTGCCCTGTCTGGAAGCATCTCCTGCTGTGTGCCTTCTCGACCTCTTTACTTCCAC
>NW_007747116.1:9953-10415 GCF_000696425.1 Galeopterus variegatus | reverse complement strand
AACTACCTGGGGACTGAGAATGAGCCAGGCTTGCTGTTCACACGGGGCCAAGGAGAGGAGGACACAGAGATGTTTTGGATCTTATAGTCTCTGCTGTGAAAGTTTTGTTGCTTAGTATGTAGAGGTCTAGTTTTAGGAAGGGTTCTGATACATAGTTTTCCTATTACCCATGACCCCATGGGTTCCTCCCCAAGCTTCTTAATCACTCAGTACCAAATGGTTCACTGTTCTGATATTTTTCCACAAGACTGCCAGGAGGAGAGTAAGTTTTGCATTGGGAAAACTGAGGTGTGAAATGCAGATCCTGCTGTCATTTAGGCGTGAAAGGCAGATCCTGACATCATTTAGTTCTGTGGACCTGGTAGAATTTAAGAGGATCCGAGGTTCTCTGTCTTATGCAAAAACACATGAGCACTTGCAAAAATGCTTTTTTTCATGTTCCTCATTTAATCTTGATGATAA
>NW_007747116.1:7681-8034 GCF_000696425.1 Galeopterus variegatus | reverse complement strand
TAATTTAATTGAAGGAGGCAAAGCTGGAACCAGGGAGGCAAATCAGGAAGGAGTTGCAGTGATAGAGATGAAAGTTGATGATGAGCTCAGCTAGATCATTGCTATAGAGATGGTAAAGGGGTGCTGGATTCACGAGATATTGAGGAGGTAGGATCAACTAGACTTTAGCACTGTTTAAATGATTCTGTAGTGTTGGATTAGGATCAGGGAAAAGGAGGAACCAAGAGTGACCCATACATAGTTTTGTACCTTGTGGATTGAGAAGCATAACTAAGAGAACAGTCTAGTATCTTTCTGAACAGTATGTCTGAGTCGTGATTAAAAGTCTGTCGTTGCTTATTACATCAATAGAT
>NW_007747116.1:4975-5809 GCF_000696425.1 Galeopterus variegatus | reverse complement strand
TGAATGGGTCTACTGTTTGCTAGGCTATTTAATTTCTCTTTTCTTTGTCAAAGAAAATGGTTTAAAAAGAAGAAATGAATAAACATGATTAAAGTAGAATTGAAGACTAAAATAGGAAAGAAAATAAGGAAAGTATTTAACGCATTTTAAAGTTCATGTACCTGGACTAGTTGAATTATGTTCTATGAAGCTGAAAGAACTTATATTTACCATTAAAGACTTAAACTCATTAAGAAGCATGGCCATATGGAGATGGGTTGGAGATGTACAGATATCATGCCTTTTAAACAATTGATAGAGGTGGTTAGCCCTGACATTTATTTCTGAAAATTTCTGAAGCAGATTATGAAATAGGTGTTTTGCAAACGGTCAGGAAGGGAAATGATAAACCCTAGAAGCTGGTGTGTATATATATATATATAGGAGTGTGCCCTGCCTGATTAGCATGCTGTGGTAGCAGCATTGTATATGGACTTCAACAAGCTGTTGCCATAATATCCATATGGATAAAATGGACATATGTGGCCTGGACTGTAGTACCTTTAAGTGATTCNAAATAGTAGCGATAGAACTAATAAGAATAGCGTCCAGTAAGCTTAACCTCAGAAGGAGCCAGAGCTGTGGATGAATGTTAGGGGGGAAAGACTTTTAGAAACACATTTACACATGTTCAATCAAGAAGAACAAAGAAAATATAGGTAAATTGTTTGGGACAGATATGGTAACACTAACTGGTTACATTGAGAAAGCTTTTATTCATTTATTCAACAACGAATGAATGGGTCTACTGTTTGCTAGGCTATTTAATTTCTCTTTTCTTTGTCAAAGAAAATG
>NW_007747116.1:2102-2862 GCF_000696425.1 Galeopterus variegatus | reverse complement strand
CTCAGACACAGCTGAGTAACTTACGTCTAGCTAGTTATAGGACTGAGAAGCCTAGAGCTGACAGCTGATGGGGGAAAACTGTCTATAAACATAAGAAAGGGCTGTGGGAGGAAGACAGAGGCCTGGGAAAGGAATCAGAGGAAAAAGAAGTGTTGCTTTTATCAGGTGTGAAATTGGCAAAAACAACTTGTTTAATGGGAAATGCCCTGAATCCACACCATCATCCTCAAGAATTCCTTCCTCTCTCACCCTATAGATTGGCGGGGGGCGGGGGGGGAACGACTGATTGGGGGGGAGAGGGAGGGAACGACTGATTGGTTATGCTAAGACCTGGCGTACAGAACATAGTGTTCATGCTTTATGCCATTGGAAATTTTTATAAGGTCCTTGGGTGGGTGGGGGTGGGGAGTGTTTCCAGGAAGCTAAAAATGTAGGTTGGACTTTTTCCCCTTTCTCTTGGAACTCCTAATTTTTTATACTATATCAGTGTTTTTCAAACTTTTTTTTAAAACTTCAACCTACAGTAAGAAATACATTTTATGTTGTGGCCCACTACAAACACACGCGCATGCACAGGCAGGTATACACATGAACACTTGCACACACACATGCACAAACTCATATCTGATATATACACACATATATACATACATCTGAAACAGAAGTGTCCCAACACTTGAGATATACCTTTATATTTTCTTTTTTTTTTAAAGATAGTTTATTATACATATATGTGGGGTGCAAAGTTGATTTTCAGTTG
>NW_007747116.1:0-316 GCF_000696425.1 Galeopterus variegatus | reverse complement strand
CTAGGCATTTTTGTTAGAATATTGCTATTGCTCTTATGAATACTTTCTATTTTATGATGTCCTTCCTTTCTCCTCCCCATTAAGCCACACTGATTCAGGACCCTTCCTCACTCAGCCATGCAGCTGTCTCAGAAAAGAAGTAACAGGGATTTGGCCAATTGGGTTAGACATGGTCCCTAAAGCCTTCTCCCCTTACTCATGAGATTTGACCTTCTCCTGTTTTGATGGGAAATGACCTTCTGCTAACCTTGAAGCACCATCTTAAGCCCTAGTATTAAACTGTCTCCTTTTTAGCTATTGCTACATTTCTCTACCT
>NW_007747115.1:11926-12685 GCF_000696425.1 Galeopterus variegatus | reverse complement strand
AAGAAAGAAAGAAAGAAAGAAAGAAAGAAAGAAAGAAAGAAAGAAAGAAAGAGAAAAAGAAGAAAAGAAGTTTTGGTGGAGTGGTAAAGACAAAACCTTATTGAAATGGGATTAAGAGAGAATAGGAGGCACTTTCTTTCTGAACACTTCTGAGCAATTCATTCCTAAAGCATTTAGGTGGAGCACAGTATGGTAGGTGTCCACACAAGGTGGGGTATGCTGTGAAGGTTCAGAATGAGGTATTAGTTCCTGTGTAGGGTGAGGAAGTTGTTCATATGGAATCATGTTCCTCTGAGAGTTTTTGAAGTCTGAACGATAGGAGAAGGGTATACTCACCCAGGAATACGTACTATAGGATGTCAGCTACCCCCAGGGGGTAATGACCCTCCATGAAGTCCAACTAGGGATGACATCTAAGCATGAGATACTAGTTGCCAGTTGGGGTGAGGAAGGTTTCCACACAAGGCACAGAGTGATAAGGGGAGGGTGAGTAAAAGAAGTAGAGATGATCATGCATTTACGAGCTGCAGGAGCAAGAAGTCTATCTGTGTGAAGTTGGAGGCAGAGTCTGTGGTGGAAAAATATATGAAACAAAACTAGAGCCAGGTTTCTTCCTTTAGGACAGACAGTTACAAATATGTAATGAGGGAAAGTCAGAAGAAATCCTGAAGTATTGGATTAGAATCAGAAGTATCTCTGTGATTCATAGTTGTGAATGCATATAGAGTTATAAAAATAAATATAGACTTAAATGTGAGC
>NW_007747115.1:7862-11133 GCF_000696425.1 Galeopterus variegatus | reverse complement strand
AAAAAAAAAAAAAAAAAAAAAAAAAAAAAGGACTGAAGAACTGATTTAGATTAAAGAAGACATTTTAAAAAGTGTCAACTAAATGCAAAAAGTATGATCATGTATTGCATTCATTTGCTTAAAAAGGCATTTGGGGACAATTAGCAAAACTCAAATGGGGTCTGAGGCTTAGGTGGAAGTAATATATCAGTCTTAATTTCCTCCTTCAGATAGTCTCGTTGTTCTCGGGAAGTAGATATATCTGTGTAAGAAGTACCCACGAAAGTATTGGGAGTATGAAGGGGCATTATGTCAGCAACTAATATTCACTTCTTTGTAGAATCCTCTCCCTTTGAAGTAAAAAAAGGGGGCTCTTCTTGTTTTAAAGCATATTTTCTACACTTGGGAAATATAAAGAAAAGGACACTACTGACTGTGAAATATTCTGAAATATTAAAAATGATAACTAATGTAAGCAAAGTAGAAACACCTCGTTTGCATTTCAGCTCAACTTTGATAATATATTTCCCCCAATCAGTCTCTTTTCATCAAAATGTAAAAAAATCAAATGACTGATTAAGCAACTGGTTAAGTTGCTTTAAGCCTAATTTTTCTGTGATTTCATGACATATCTTCTTTTAGCCAAATTTTAATATAATGGTTCACTAAGTAATGACACCAGGTTCCAATACCCACTGACGGTTAACTGTTATAAATCTCTTTTTACCTTTGTTCTGTACCTGAAGAAGATGCTCATTGCCCAATGTTTTCTCACTGCCTGGGTGCTTCCATAGAAATGGCTGCCTGGCCACTGGCTATGACTGGCTAAAAATGGATGTTTTCATATGGCTAGACATTAAATAGATATCTTTGCTCTGAACACACTGGAATTTGTTTAGAACATTTACAAAGGCCATTTTCTTCTTATCATTTTTAAAAATTATCAGCACTAGAATTATAAGTATGAAACAAAGTATTTTCTAATTGGTGTATTGTTGCAAATGTTAATGTAATGCCCCTTAAATGGCAAACTGTCAAGAAAACCAAATGGGATATTTTGAAAATTTTGTTAAATGACACAAACACACACACATAAAAACTTTTAAAATGGAGGGCCAGCCCGGTGGCGCACTGTTGGGAGTGCGGCGGCGCTCCCGCCGAGGGTTCGGATACCACATACAGACCAGTTCCTGCTCACTGGCTGAGCGAGGTGCGGGCGCAACACCGAGGGTTGCGATCCCGTTGCCGGACACGAAAAAAGACAAAAAGGAAAAAAAAAAAAAAATTTAAAAATGGAGTGCAATGTTTTCTTCTTTCTTGATATGGAAAAGAAAAATAAAAGAGAATATGTGTACATATTTTCTCCCAAAGTAGCTGATATAAACAGCTTCCATGTGTCAAAGATTTACATAATGATGGTTCTAAAATGGCTTAAAATTGCAACAAGTCACTTTCATTAAGCCATGAATATTGCATAGCAATTATTTATTAATAGACTTTTTATAAGACACTGTTTACAGTAGAGCTGCTAAGTTGCCATAAATTCTGCTAGAATGTATCATGCAAATATCATCACCTGTGATACTGCCTGAGTATTAAGCCAAATTCCATAGGATATTCTTAGCCTAATCTTTTTTGCCCAGTAGCTTATGAGTTTTTTCCTTATTTACATAATTTTTACATTTTATCTGAATAGAATAGTGTCCATTTGTTGCATAAAAATTACATAATATTCTACAAATATTGTGGGTTGTTTTGAAAGAAAGGTTCCTCAGTATTTCCAGAGGTAATGCCCCACTTTCATTAGGCCAAATGATCTAAACTCAAACTATGGATTTATTAACCACATTTTAAAGTTTAGTTATTTTGTTGGAAAGTCTAAAAGAGATGAGATAACATTTAATATATTTATAAAATTATATATTAAAATGTCAAATGATAGTATATTAGTTCTTTTTGTTTCTGTGCAACAAATTATTGGAAAACTTAGTGGCTTAAAACAACAAACATTTGTCTCACAGTTTCTATGGGTCAGAAATCTGGACGCAGCTTAGCTGGATGCCTCCAGTTCAGGGTCTCTCATGAGGTAGCTTTCAAGTTGTTGGCCTGGACTGGAATCATTTCAAGACAACCCAGGGCTGAAGACCCACTTGTGAGCTCACCCATGTAGTTCCGGCATGTGACTCCCCTAGCGTGAGTGACTCAAGAGAGGGCAAGAGAAAGTGAGCACCCAAGACAGAGGGCAACCACAATATCCTGTAACCTAATTATTGAAGTGGCATCTTGTCACTTTTGTTGTATTCTGTGTATTAGAAGTAAGTCAGTGGGTTTAGTTCACAGTCAAGGGGACAGACTACACGAGGGTGTGATCCAGAAGGCAAGAATCAGTGACGACCTTCTTAGAAGCTCACTACCCACAGCTACTAAAATGTTAAGGTGGCAATAATTTGTGACAAAATATTTTCCCCTTAGGAGTATTTTATCTTTCAGAGTATGGCTGGAAGGAGCAATGCTACAATTGATAAAAAGGGAAACAGTTGCAACACATATGGAATAACTCCCCTTCATATTCCTGTATTTTTGTCCTGAAGTTAGTAACCAAGGCATCTTTCTTTACTGAACTTTTGCTAATTCCAGAACAAAATCACAGAAGAAAAAGATAAGGTTATTCTGTTTCTCTTATCCACAAATTCTAATTTTTACAGTCTTAAAGTCTTAACTTCATGGAGATTGAGAAGTTTTTTTCCTACATTCACAGGAGGCATAAATTGATTGGCCTGGCTTTTGTCTTCTGTCCATCACGAATCCACTTTAACTGTGACTGAACGTGACTGCAGGACCCACATCTATTCCAGTCTAATAACCAGGCTGTAGCCGTGGAGAGGGAAGCTAGAGGGGCTGAAGCCCAGCCTCGATCATCCGTCTGGTGGTTTTGATAGAAAAGAGGATATTGCAATCTAAGCACATTCTCAAATGGTGATTCCTAGAGATTATTATATCAGGACAGTCAGAAGCATAACTGATCAGTAGAATAAATAACTCTTCTTTCCTGAAAATCATTCCTGGATTGTTTGGGCAATAATAGAAAAGATGTTATGACAAATCTGACTGCTCCCCTGCGTGGCACATACGCTTGGCTATTGCCTTCTTACCCTCATTTTCCCCATTTGTTTTATTGATCTTAATTTAAATGTCTTTCCTTTAGAACTACAGAAAATGATAATTTTTATATTATTAATTTAAATACTCTATTGACAAAATCTGGAGAAAGGAAAATGGTTTTTAACTTGTG
>NW_007747115.1:4312-7537 GCF_000696425.1 Galeopterus variegatus | reverse complement strand
ACTGTGACTGAACGTGACTGCAGGACCCACATCTATTCCAGTCTTATAACCAGGCTGTAGCCGTGGAGAGGGAAGCTAGAGGGGCTGAAGCCCAGCCTCGATCATCCGTCTGGTAGTTTTGACAGAAAAGAGGATATTGCAATCTAAGCACATTCTCAAATGGTGATTCCTAGAGATTATATCAGGACAGTCAGAAGCATAACTGAATCAGTAGAATAAATAACTCTTCTTTCCTGAAAATCATTCCTGGATTGTTTGAGCAATAATAGAAAAGATGTTATGACAAATCTGACTGCTCCCCTGCGTGGCACATACGCTTGGCTATTGCATTCTTACCCTCATTTTCCCCATTTGTTTTATTGATCTTAATTTAAATGTCTTTCCTTTAGAACTACAGAAAATGTTATTTTTTTATGTTATTAATTTAAATACTCTATTGACAAAATCTGGAGAAAGGAAAATGGTTTTTAACTTGTGTTTCCACTTGCCCTTAATTTCACTAAAATACTTTATTTTTGCTATTACAGCTACTCATTTATAATATCATTGATAATTTTCTAGTAGCAGTGACTTTAACAAGACAAAGTAAATTCAATTATGTTTACTAATTTTGTTGGAAATGTATGTATCTGTTGGAACATCTTTTTTCCCTATAATATATTAGCCATATATTAAAACACAAAGACAATACCATTTATTATTTAGAATATTATGATCAAGGCTCTAGTTTTGAACTATTTTAAACAAGACCAAGGGGATTAGATAAGAGCAATTTAGAAACTATTCAGCATTTATTGGACTTCTACTATGTAATATATGCACTAGATCCGCCCCCTCCCCGCCCAGTTACACACACACCCTCATTTTGTCTTGTAAATTATTCCTCTTCCTTCACATCCCAGCCCAGGTATCGTTTTCTGTCATAGACTGTGTATCTACTTCTTTACACTACTGCAGTCACAATTTTGCATTTATTTGGCCTTTTTTAAAATTCACAATTTCTTCCCAGTCTAGAGTTATCTTCATGTGAAGAAAGTTCTTGTAATATTTGCTTTTATTGCTTTGTTGTTATTGTGTCTGTGCTGGCCTCTTCTATTCTCATTCTCGTATATAGTTCACTTTGCAAAATATGTAGCAAATTATGCATTTGTTGAAAGAATGAATAGGGGTGTGCCATCAACTCTCAACCGTATTCTTCAAGGAGGTTTTTGCAATCTGGTTTTATTCCCCTCAAGCCTAGTAAACTAACTTTCCACTGTCTTACATTACTAAAATCTATCCTGTCCTTCTGAGGGTAGATTTTAAATCAGAAAGAATACAAGTTCTATCATTTACTAGCTTTGATATCAAGCCTTTATCTTTACTTTATAAACATGGATTATAATAGTAATGATTCATAGGGTTTAAAGAGAACCTCTCTCTCTCTGACTGTGTGTGTGTGGTGTGCAGGTGTGTGTGTGTGTGTGTGTGTGTGTGTGTCTTTATCTCTGTATCTAATCTGACACATAGTAGGTACTCAATACATATTGGTGCCCTTCTCTTCACCACTGAGATATTTGTCATTGCATATTAGCATCTTCTTTCATGAAACTCTTTTCTTCTTTGACATCTGAAATATTACACTGTACGATTAGTCTATTTAACTGGAGTGTGACTGGTATTGTACTGTATTTATTGACTGACAGACTAAATGTTGATTATGTCTTTTCCGCTATCTTCATTTCCTCCCCTTTTTCTCCTGTCTTCTAAATATATGTGCATCTAATAATACCTTCTTTCATTTTTTCCCACATTCTCTTTGTTAGAGATTTTATTTGTATCCACAATTTAAACTAAGCTATTGGCTTCACATTTTTTGCCGAATTTCTACAATTTTGTACTTATTTTTGTTTCTGTGTTCAAGACATAAGCTTGGAATTAGCTACTAAACATTTTTTACCGGATTGATCACCAGCATCTGAGATTCAAAATGTGTATATCTAAAGTCATTATCAGCATACACTTTCTATCTTCAGATTTCATTTTTTAGAAATATAACTTTATGTTTCCCAAATCAAAAGCGCAGAAGAACCTCATTCCCACACTTAATCAATGACTAAATTATATTAATTTTTATTCACAAGTGCTTTTTACATGGGAGTTTATTTTATTTTTCTACCTTCACTTTTGTATCTTTGTTAATTTGTAGCTTAGAAAAATCCTTTAAGTCTAAACAGGTCTTCCTCAGTCATTCTTCAGATGACATGATACTAATCTTTCAAAATCACCTCTAGCCATATATTAAAAAAAAAAAACTTCTTTTCAAAAATATAAACTCACATTACTTCAGGGATTAACTTGAAACATTTTTACCTAATAATCAAAATAATCAAATCTCAAATTATCCCTTCAGTTTTATTTCTTACAACTTTCTGGCTTGAATAAACCTCTATTTCAGCCTAACTAGAACAACCACAATTACCAATAACAATTTTCACTGCAAATATATTTTTTCCTTTATATATGCAAACATTACACATCATTCACAGCCTTGATCAAATCCCACATTTTCTAAGATTCTCCGTGGTAGCTCTGGGAAAAAATTACTTTTCCATTTTCTAAAATTTCAGAAATAATTATCTTTTACAGTCATTTGCTACTTATAACTTGATGCTTATTACAGTTATTTTTCATGCCCATATGCTGTGGGATAACCCTCATGGCTTTTGCTTTGCAAAACACTTTTGCCTATCAAGTCCTTGTTGTAGTTTATATTGAAAAATCCACCTTTTGTTGTGACTGGGAAAAATATTTTGGGTTATAAACTAAGCTTAACTAATGATTCACATTATGTTTTTTACTGTAGTGGAATTGAGCTAAAAAACTTACTTTAAAAATGTAACTAGAAAAATCCTCAATGTTTGGATAACAAAAAATATTCTCATAAATAACCCATTAGCAAAAAAAAAAAAAAAATCACAATGAAGTTTAGAAAATAGTTTGAACTGGGCCGGCTCGGTGGCGCACTGGATAGTGCGCTGCTTGGGAAGCGTGGCGGCGCTCTCGCCCGAGGGTTCGGATCCCACATACAGACCGGTTCCCGCTTGCTGGCTGAGCGAGGCGCGGGAGCAGCGCCGAGGGTTGCAATCCCGTTGCCGGTCCCCGGTCCGGTGCGGGGGCAACACTGAGGGTTGCGATCCGTTGCCGGACACGGAAAAAGACAAAAGACAAAAAAAAAAAAGAAAA
>NW_007747115.1:1692-3386 GCF_000696425.1 Galeopterus variegatus | reverse complement strand
AGAAAATAATAAACAGGAGATAGGTTGTTAATGAAATAAAGATAAAATATAAAATTGAAAACATCAATTCATCAAAAGCTAGTTCTGGGGAGATAACTAATAAAAGAGATTTATTCCAGAAAGAATGATTTAAAAAAAAGAGGGAAGACACATCTCCAGCAGCAAATATAAGTAAAAGTGCATGATTAGAGAACTAGAGATCCTATAAACATTGAAAAGTTAATGAGAACTAATTAGTAACAACTTTATGCTAATGAATTTGGCACTTTTGGTTAAATGTAAAAATTCTTAGAAACCGTCAATTTATCTAAACTGATTCAGAATACCAATCTTTAGGCTTAGGTGCTTTGATCATGAATTATTTTAGATATTTAAAGAAGAAAAATACACAAATATTATACAAACACTTCTGAAAAATAGAATTTGATTTGCTGAAACTACTTTTGATTACTTGTGATATCAAAATATGACAAGAATTTTTCAAAAAAATTGCAGCTTAATATTGCTCATGAATATTAGTGCAAAATTCTTAACAGAATATTGTCAATCCTTTGAAAAAGTATAATATATCACAGCTCAATATTGCTTACTCTAGAAAAGCAAACTGGTTGGGTTTAAGATATAATAATTAATTAGTCAATGTAATTAATAAAACAAAATAAATAAAACATGACCCTGATCCTCTCATTAGATGCAGAAGTATTCGCTAAATTTCAATACCCATCAATATCCATTTATTAATAAAACCTACCAAATTAGGAATGGAAGGAAACTTCCATAATCTGAACTTTCCAAACCTCATATTGTTGTACAAATTCAGTTAATTTCCGTTCAATCCTTTTAGTGACTCATCATCCCTTTGACTTTATTATACAGCACATTGTACCTGCCAGCACATCCTGTTAGCTCTACCTTCAGAATGTGTTAGAATGCAGCCACTTCTAATCGTCCCCACTGCTAGGACTTTTGTCCAGGCCACCTAGACATGTCTTGCCTGCATAATAGAATCGCTTCCTAACTCTGTGGTTTCCCATTTTGTCCTTGTCTTATTTCAGCCTGTGTCAGTCTTATTCTGGCCTTCAGAGCTAGAAGAGTGATCCTTTTTAACTCCTCATGTTGACTCTTGCATTCCCACTCTCTAGTGGACCATCTTATCACTCACAGTATAACCCAAAGTCTTTACAGTGGCCAACATGATGCTGTCAAGAGCTGTGCAAGGTCTGGGATTTTACCCTACTTGCAAGCCACAAGTTAGCCTGCCATTGTTTCATGGATTTCGGCAGAAGACTGAGATCCCAAGGAAGTTACATGGGTCTTTATTACTCACAGAGAAAGCAGTAGCCAGAGCTTCATATTAACATAGGTTCTCTATGTTTAAAGTTCCACGGGCACAATACTGATCCTGTAATGGGTACAAACTTAGGCAGTGGATGACATTACAGGAGAGGAACGTTGAGCCTGGAGTCTTACCACTTTTCTAGTTTAGTGACAGCAAGCCTGCTCTTTTTTGGGCAGGATGTCTTCTGATAACTGAAGGCCGTTTACTGGAAACCCAAACCTAAGAAATTGCCAAGGTAAAGAGCAGTTAAGGCCTATTTTTGGCATACCCAGCAAGAAAGTCCATTCATGGCATACCCAGCAAGAAAGTCCATTCATGGCATACCCAGCAAGAAAGTCCATTCATGGCACACCCA
>NW_007747115.1:0-672 GCF_000696425.1 Galeopterus variegatus | reverse complement strand
TGTCACATCTTCAAAGTCAGGCGAAGGTCTTAGTATTTTATCCAGAGATCAAAAGGAAGGCAGTAAAAGTTTTGCCTTTTGGATTTTGTTGTTTGGTTGTTTTATTTTTTAGCAAGAGAGCGACACAATTAGATTTTCATTTTGTAATGCTCTCCTAACTTCAGCGTAGGGAGAGGAGCCAGAAGAGATTCAGAGCCCATTAATCTTATTTGCAATATTATAATTTTAATATTGTACTAATTAAGCTTATGCACATTTGCAATTGGCATAAAGTTTGGTAATCCTGTTTCCTTTTATTTTTTCCCAAAATTACCTTCTGAGCAAATTTACCAATGCTTGGAATTGTCAGTGCTTTTGTACTTAATAGGATTCTTGTAACCAGTATAACTGTCTGCTGATGATTATTAAATCAATGACCACCATCTTAGATGAAGATAATAGGCACACAATAAGCCTTTTCTCTACCATTGAGATAGTTCTTAAAATCAATTTAGTTTTCAAAAAAAGCCTTGTATTTTGTAATATACACAGATTAAAAAGCAGAGTGGATAAGTTTAGAGAGAGGAAAAAAAAATCTATCTACATCAATCTATCTACCCATTCACTCATACATACATAGATCAAATATATTATTTTCTGATAAAGCAAAATTAAGCAATTAAAAAAATTTTT
>NW_007747114.1:5197-12687 GCF_000696425.1 Galeopterus variegatus | reverse complement strand
AATCTCCAGGGCCATTGTGCACTCTAAAATATTGTGAATTGGCCATCTTTCTTGATTTAAAGATCACTGAGAAAGGCAGGGGCTACTAAGTCTTTCTTATTAAGTCACTATTTGTGAGACCATGAAACATAACTCACTCCATCTTGAAGCCCTTATCACTTGCTACGTCCTTAGTGTGAACTGAAAGGAATAAAATTCAGCACCAGTTAAAGGATGAGACACAAATGCAAGGCAGCTCAACGGAGAAGGTTTTTTTATTCAGAGGGCACATCTGCTTTTATAGGGTTAGAAGAGAGCTGATAGGTTTGCTGAGGACAAGGGGCATTCAGAGATTGGATGGATTGCGTTGCTAAGGGGCCAGGAACAGGGAGCCTGTGCTGATTGGTGTGCGATTCGCACCGGCGGGAAGGTATTGTGGCCCCGGTGGAAAGGAGAAGGCGGAAGAGAAGGGTAGCCAGTGCCATTATGGGGCGTGGCCAAAAGGGTTCTCATACGACCTAATATGAACCCTGACCACAAAGCTATACAGTAACTAGGAGTAAGGTAGTTAGAACAATAGGTAGAAACAGCTTGCTGACTACAAAGAAACTTCCTTTGTATGAACTGCTTATCTAAATTTGAGTTCGACCAGGTGTCATAAGAAACCTTGCATAAACCTCTGGGCTGTCACCCACTCAACCCATCATCCTGTATGTAAGTTACCCAAATAAAATTATTTGCTTGACCACATGGAATTACCTATTTCATTTTTTGGTCTCAAGATACCTTCTTATTTTGGTGAACATTTTGCTTTTAGTCAACTGTTAGACACTATTCATAATTGTGGGAGCAAAACACATTTTGTGTTGGTCCTAAGCAGCTGAGTCTATGGAATACAAGAGATTGTTCATGAGATTTCCAAGCAGACCCTGTCTATACTTCTCCACATTTATCAATTGTTAGTTTACCAGTCACTGATAATACCTAACCCTTCTGTTGATGAGTGACTAAACACTGTACTGTGTAATCATGTGGGTTCTGGAATCATATGATCTGAGCTGAAATCCTGGCTTGCTCACTTCTTTGTCATATGAACATAGGTACTTACTTAACCTCCTGGACTTTGAATTTCTCAGCTGCAAAACTGGAATAATATTTAAAACTACTTCTTGAGGTAGTTGAGAAAACATGAGATAATCATATGAAGCACTACACATAATACCTAGTGAAAATTCAATAAATAGCAATAAAAATTAGCTTGTACTTTTATACGTCCATATTTGTTATTTATTTTGCCTAACAAATGGCTAGTGTTGGAAATTATTATAGTCACTCCAGCTTTATTTTGATGAATGCTAGCATGGTATGTCTTTCTCTGTGCCTTTACTTTTAATCTAGCTGAGGCTTTATGTTTTTTCAAATCCAATCTAACAAACTCTATACCTTATACTTGGTGTGTTTAGAACATTTACATTTAAACTGATGACTGATGCAGCTGGATTAAAATTGAACACCAGCTAACTGTTTTCTATGTGTTTACCTTTGTTTGTCATCCTTTTCTTTTTCTTTTACTGCATTAATTTTTAAAAACAAAATCCATCCTTAATAGATATTCTTAGATTTTTACTTTTTTTCTGTTCCAGAATCCCATCCAGGATACCATATTACATTTTGTCTTTATGTCTCTTTATGCTCCTCTTAGCTGCAAAGGTTTCTAAAACTTTCTTTGTTTTTAATGATCTTGAGAGTTTGAAGAATACTGGTCAGGTATTTTGTAGAATACCCCTCAATTTGGATTTGCATGATATTTTTCTTAGGCTTACACCTTAGTTATTGGTTTTGAGGAGGCAGATATCAGAGATAAGGTACCATTTTAATTACATCATATAAAGGTTGCTTACTATTGCCTTATCTTCCTAGGTCTCTGGTTTATTGAAAGTCACTAATTTTAAAAAATGTTCAGCCATTGTTTCTTCAAGTATCTTTTTTGCTTCATCTTTCTTCTCCTTCCAATTATATGTATGTTACACTTGTGCTTATATTGTTCAGTTTTTGTATATTCTGGGTTATTTATTTATTTTTTCTCTACTTGCCTTTCAACTTAGATAATTTCTGTTGACTTATATTTAGTTACACTGAATTTTCCTGCAGATATATTGACTCTACTCCATGGAGTCATCATTTCTGTGACTGCATTTTTTATTTCAAGTATTTCTTTGTGATTTTTCTTCTCATATTGTCCATCTCCCTGCTTATATTACTCATCTGGCCTTGCATGGTGTATACCTTTTCCTTTAGAACCTTTACAATTATTAATAATATTTATTTTAAATTATCTAGCTAATAATTCCAATCTGTGTTATATTTGTTTCTGGTTCTGATTATTGTTTTTTACATAAGACTGGTTTTTACTTGACTTTTGGTAGCCCTCAAAGTTTTGTTATTGTTGTTGAAAGTCAGCATATTTTCTAGGGCAATAGATGTTGAGGTAAATTGGCATTTAATGTTAATGGGGAATTTATGTTAATGAGGCCAAGAGTTGGGCTATGTATAATATTTATCTTAGCCATGGAAACCAAAAGCTGAAAGTCACTTTAGCAATCTTGCACTTATCTCCCTTCTTGGCTTTGGTGCTTCTCTTTGTGCTTTTCCTCAAGGAGATTATATCTCTTGCAACTTTCCTAGCTACAATCTACTATTATTTTTACCATAGGCATATTAGTATGGTGGTAGAGTGTGGAGGAAGTAGGGAGGGTATTTTGTCTTCTGATTAATTTCTAGTATTTGGAATTCATAATGGGTCTCAGTATCAGATGTTCTTTTCCTGTAGGAAAAGAACTTTTTTCCACCCCACCATGATCTCTAATCTTTTCGCATCTGTAGTATGTATTATCCAGTGTTCCTGGTCTATGTCCTTAAAACCCTCTCCCCTGTAGATTATAGTTATAATTTTAAATTTTTTTCATATGCAAAAAGGAGGCTGGATTAGGGCTGGAGCAGAGCAAAGCAAAGTTTCTTACTTTTCCTGGCATGGTATTTCACTATTGCCTTCTGGAAATTTGCTTCCTGAGATTATTAAGATCCAGGGAAATCAAGTTCTGAGCAGATTTCTCACTGCTTACTCTTCTCCTCTCTTTGCTTTGCTTTGGTCAGGTGGGAAGCTGCCTTCAGATTTATCCAGTTCTCCCTTTGGGAGGCTGGTGGGGTTCCAGGAAAATTCTTCAAAATGGGGGACCCTCCTATGACTGAAACTCCCAGTAGATTGTTCTCACACTAGCCCACACCTGGCCACCAGGTCAAAATTTCTAGTTTTATGTTCCTAAAGCATTATGACACTCAGTGACCTGCTCCAGATAATCAACTTTCAGATTCTTTGTCTCCTTGGATGTGTCTGTCTCTCTAGATTTTGGGATGGTAGTTAGCCCTGAAACCTCAATTACCCGATGGGATAAATAAAAGTCTGTCATTCTTTTCTTCTCTCTCTCTCTCCCTCTCTCTCCTCCCTCTCTCTCTCCCATGATCTCTAATCTTTTCGCATCTGTAGTATGTATTATCCAGTGTTCCTGGTCTATGTCCTTAAAACCCTCTCCC
This sequence comes from Galeopterus variegatus, assembly GCF_000696425.1. Lineage (NCBI taxonomy): Eukaryota > Metazoa > Chordata > Mammalia > Dermoptera > Cynocephalidae > Galeopterus > Galeopterus variegatus. The sequence continues at coordinate 9,117 of NW_007747114.1, read as the reverse complement.
CTGTAGATTATAGTTATAATTTTAAATTTTTTTCATATGCAAAAAGGAAGCTGGATTAGGGCTGGAGCAGAGCAAAGCAAAGTTTCTTACTTTTCCTGGCATGGTATTTCACTATTGCCTTCTGGAAATTTGCTTCCTGAGATTATTAAGATCCAGGGAAATCAAGTTCTGAGCAGATTTCTCACTGCTTACTCTTCTCCTCTCTTTGCTTTGCTTTGGTCAGGTGGGAAGCTGCCTTCAGATTTATCCAGTTCTCCCTTTGGGAGGCTGGTGGGGTTCCAGGAAAATTCTTCAAAATGGGGGACCCTCCTATGACTGAAACTCCCAGTAGATTGTTCTCACACTAGCCCACACCTGGCCACCAGGTCAAAATTTCTAGTTTTATGTTCCTAAAGCATTATGACACTCAGTGAACTGCTCCAGATAATCAACTTTCAGATTCTTTGTCTCCTTGGATGTGTCTGTCTCTCTAGATTTTGGGATGGTAGTTAGCCCTGAAACCTCAATTACCCGATGGGATAAATAAAAGTCTGTCATTCTTTTCTTCTCTCTCTCTCTCTCTCTCTCTCTCTCTTCCTTAGCTCTTCTTGTTATGAGGATGGGAATGTTTACTCCAAGCTCCAAGCTCTTCATGCATCTTAGCTAAACCCAGAATTTCCTCACCAAACCTTTAAATACCTTTCTGTGTAGTATATCAAAGCAGGTATGATATTAGAATTTGTTTAATACAGACCATAGTAGGGTCCAGATTTTATTCAACTACCAAAACCAACCACCAGAGCCCTTCTGAAAACATTTGAGTAACATACAGAATCATAATGAGCCAGAATTTATCCTTTTTCAACCTGAAATTTCTTCAACTCTGATTCAACATTTTTAGGATCCATTTTGGGCACATATACTTCTCAGGTATTTTTCATATAAAATTTTAAATAATGCAGTGCATTTGGTGTGTATAGCACCTTCTCAGGGTTTACACTTTGTACTTTATCCTATGGTCTGCTAAGGCTTGGTTCTTATAATAGGTCTTAAAGCAATGACAGGTAGATGTATAGACAATTGAGAGGTTCATTATTTTCTTGTAACACATCTACTTCATCAGGGGTCTTTACAGGTTTTTCAGACAGTGTTCAGACTAACTTATTCAGACAGAGAAGCAAGGTCTGCTTCTACGATCAAGAGATGCTATGCAGAATTTACAAGTCAAATGCCCTGCTTCATCCAAACTTTTTCATATATCTTTATCCCAAATTTCCGGGGTTTACTCCTCCTCAACCAATGCCCTAATTTTGACATAAAGAATCCTACAAGGTTGGAAATTTAATTTGTGTTGTAATTCAACCATCTGCATGATTAGACTTTGAATTTATTTTTCAGAAATCTTAATCCTGCTACAGGTAATAAGGTTTTCTTTTAAGGCAATCAGAGAAAATTCCGAGTCATTTAAGCAGTCTTGACCTGGGAATTTAAAACCCTGAGCTTATAATTTCATTTCAGAGCTTATAATTTCATTTCAAGGTCTCCAATGAATTTAAAAACTAATCAACTATAGTATGCTCCTTATTTTTGTTAAAATATTCTATGTTAGCAACCATTTCTATAGGTATTTGATTACAGGTGACACAAGGTGATCACTTAATTAGCTGTTTGGCCACTCAATGCCATAGACTAATGATGTTTCATTTTCCATTGGAAATATTAAATCAAAGCCTTTAAGTCTAATCGTAATGGAGAACCATTTCCAGATAACCCATAATCAATTTTGAGAACCTTTCCTTACAGTGATTTTCCTCTGGAACTACTTCCAGTAACAACTTCTGTATCAGTTGGGTTTAACCAGAGAAAGCAAACCACTAGGAATAATGTAATATAATGTATTTATTATTGTAACTCAGTCAAATAATGTGGGAGCTGGTAAGAGACTCTCAGTTTTTCTGTTCCTTCTTTCTCTGGTTGTAAACGTGGAAACTCAGGACAAGTGGTTAGAATTGATAGATACATATGAAGTAGGAGAGAGCAGGTGCAATGGGGTTCTGCAAGGCACGAGCTGGAACCTGCATTTCTCTCTCTTACTCTCTCTCTCTTTCTCTCTCTCTCGTGCTGATCTCTTCCCATCTATGGGCCTCCAAAATCAGTGCCATAAATTACTTACAAAAGAAGCTGAAACTGTTGTCATAGAGCCACCTTAGTATCTTGTCCAGACTTTAGAGAAGATAAAGGAAGAGATTTAATGCAGCTAGGACAATTGGCATGGCTGCTACCCATGGCCACAAGATAAACCAAATCTGCAAAATTGTGCATGATTTGCAATAGCTCTGAGCTACATTGACCTTCTAAGAGTACACGTAACTACTGCTTTACTCACACCTCCCAAATCTCATGTACATATTTTTCTTGTAATGAACTAATCCAGCTGCATACAGGATTGGGCATTCTGAGAAACATAGTTCAGTTTAGTAAACTTGACATATTACAAAGCTGTCACACCATTTTAATCACTCAAGAACCCATACTTAGGAGCCCTAAGATGATGTTAATCATTGAATGAAAATATCTGGAAAATAACAAGATTAAGTTTTAATCTTTTTTATTTTTATTTTTCTTCCTACTGGGTTGAATATTAGCAGGTAATGCAGATAAACTCAGTCTTGTGTTCTCTGTACCTATCTTCCTGGTGATTTTCCAAGAATATTTTGTTCCAAGGAATGTTTCCTTGCTGAAAAATCTGGAGACAAAGAAATCTTTCCACCCACAAAATGGGAAACATATATGCAAATCATAAATTTGGTAAGGAAGGGATTAATATCCAAAATATGTAAGGAACTCAAACAACTCAATAGCAAGAAAATAACCCAATTAAATGGACAAATAACTTGAACATATATTTATTAAAAGAACACATCCAAATGGCCAACAGGTACCTGAAAAAAATGCTCAGCATCACCAATTATTAGGGAAAAGGAAATGAAAACCACAATGAGATATGTCCTCATTTCTGTTAGAATGGCTTTTATCAAAAAGATGAAAGATAACAAGTGCTGGCAAGAATTCAGAGAAAAGGGAACTCTTGTACCCGGTTGGTGGGACTGTAAATTAGTACAACCATTATGGAAAATGGTATGGAGGTCCCTCAAAAAACTGAAAGTAGAACTGCCACATGATCCAGAAATCCCACTTCTGGATATATATTAAAAGGAATTGAAATCAATCTGTATTCCCATGTTCATTGCAACATTATTCACAATAGACAAGATATGGAATCAACCTAAGTGTACATAAACAGATAAATGGATAAAGTAGTATGTGTGTATATATATATATATGTATACACACACACACACACACACACACAAAGGAATGCTATCGAGCCTTAAAAAAGAAATTCCATCATTTGTGATAATATGGATGAACCTGGAGGACATTATTCTAAGCGAATAAGCCGGGCACAGGAAGACAAATACTTCATCATCTCACTTACATAAACTCATGGAAGTAGAGAGTAGAATGATGGTTACCAGAAGCTGGGCAGGTTGGGGAAAGAGAGGGAATGGAGAGTTACTGGTCAAGTTTATGAAGTTTCTGAGAGGCAGGAGGCATAAGTTTTGAGAAACAGCAGGGTGACTATAGTGGATAATAATGTATTATGCATATCAAAATAACTAGGAGTGAATTTCAAATGTCTGAACATAAAAATGATAGGTAAGTGAGGTGATGAATATGTCAATTAGCTTGATTTAATTATTCTATGTTATATACATATAGCAAAACATCATATTGTACCTCGTAAATGTACACGACTATGATTTGTCAATTAGAAATAATATTAATGTGGCCGGCCCGGTGGCGCACTGCTACAGTGCGCCGCTTGAGAGCGCGGCGGCGCTCCCGCCGAGGGTTCGGATCCCACATACAGACCGGCC
>NW_007747114.1:3780-4197 GCF_000696425.1 Galeopterus variegatus | reverse complement strand
CCGTTGCCGGTCCCGGTCCGGTACGGGCGCAACACTGAGGGTTGCGATCCGCTGCCGGTCAAGAAAAAAGACAAAAAGGAAAAAAAAAATAAAAAGAAATAATATTAATGTAAAAAAAAGTGTTCCCATTGGCTGTTTGGCTTCTTATCCACACTGAGACACAGAGAGTGCTTTGAGCTTCCCATTCAGATCCAACTTGTCATTGAACAGTANTTCTGTTTGTCAAACACATGGCATGTGAGGATTTCATGTGGACTTTAAAGCAGGTCTATAGCTTATTAATTGGACAGCCTTTAAATGAAAAGGAGACACATGTTTGCTGAAATGAAGGAAGGTGGGCAGGGAGGGGACTCTCGCCTTTGTTGTTTCCAGGGGTTTATCTTGAGGCTGGTGATTTACAAGTTCCTCTCATGGATC
>NW_007747114.1:0-1163 GCF_000696425.1 Galeopterus variegatus | reverse complement strand
CTTCAGTAAATGGTGCTGGGAAAACTGGATATCCATGTGCAGAAGAATGAAACTAGACTCACACATCTCACCATATAACAAAATCAACTCAAAATGGGTTAAAGATTTAAATATAAGACCTTAAACTATAAAACTCCCAGAAGAAATCATAACAGAAACACTTCAGGGTGCAGGACCAGGCTAAGACTTTATGAATAAGACCTCAAAAGCATAGGCAACAACAACAACAAAAATAAACAAATGGGATTATATCAAACTAAAAACCTTCTGCACAGCAAAGGAAATAATCAACAGAATGNGTTGATGTCTGGGGCTCTACCTTACAACATTTTTTAGTATTTCAGAATATCTGATGATGAGGTCTGAGATGTAGTATTTTCAAGGCTCTCAAGTGATTTTTTTTTTTTCCAGGAACAATCAAGAGTCACTGATTTGTAGTTTCCAAGAGACTTGTTAGTAGTACAGAGTAATTTAGAATTGCTGGGCCAGATTGAAGCTGCTTGATCCTATTCTCTGGCAAATAAATATCAGGCACTTACATACCTACATACGCATGCACAGGGATGCCCATTTATAGACATGCGCATACTGCATGCATGTCTATGTTTGCAAGGCATAACTCCTTGCAAACATGGACGTGCACACAACAGTGACACTGAGATTCTGAGATACCACAGAGATTCACCCAGATACACAGAAATAGACAAGCACACGGACAGATACTCAAAAATGTGCTTTTTGAAGCTTATACCTGGTGGCTTCATGCAGGGTGTTACAGCACCTTTATCTGCCAGTTCCTTGTGAATGTGATTTTAAGTCAGTTCAATATCACATGCCCATCCCCTCACTCAGGGGTGTATTAGAGAAGGTTGGATGGAAATTGTCAGCTCAAAAGAGAGAACTATGTGACATTTCAGTGAGAAAGGAAGCTCTATCAAAAATTTTCTCCTCATGTGAACTTGCAGCCTTAGGAAAGAAGTAAAAAAAAAGCCATCTGGTTTTGAGTACTGGCCAGCAGATCAAAACATTTTACCACAGTGTTAATTAACAAATTATATGTGCGTGATCCATTTATATTTACAAAGTGAGTTCATACCTATAACTCAATTAATCAACCTTGCATTTATACAGAACTTTACAGCTATGATCTCATTTGATCCTCA
>NW_007747113.1:16432-16996 GCF_000696425.1 Galeopterus variegatus | reverse complement strand
CTTCTCCATCTCCATCTCCTTCTCCAACTCCATCTCCTTCTCCATCTCCATCTCCATCTCCATCTCCATCTCCAACTCCATCTCCTTCTCCATCTCCATCTCCATCTCCATCTCCATCTCCTTTTCCATCTCCATCTCCTTTTCCATCTCCATCTCCTTCTCCAACTCCATCTCCTTCTCCATCTCCATCTCCTTCACCATCTCCTTCTCCATATCCTTCACCATCTCCATCTCCTTCTCCTTCTCCTTCTCTATCTCCATCTCCATCTCTGTCTCCTTCTCCATCTGCACCTCCTTTTCCATCTCCATCTCCATCTCCTTCACCAACTCCATCTCCTTCTCCATCTCCATCTCCATCTCCTTCTCTATCTCCATCTCCATCTCTGTCTCCTTCTCCATCTGCATCTACTTTTCCATCTCCATCTCCATATCCTTCTCCATCTCCATCTCCATCTCCATATCTATGTTGTTTTGCTCCTATTCTATGGGAAACATCATGGCACTTGTGACATCACATAGCTTCTCATTCTCAGGAAATACTGCGTGGCTGCTGTGTGTCAGGTG
>NW_007747113.1:10487-11300 GCF_000696425.1 Galeopterus variegatus | reverse complement strand
ATTATACATGTTTGTGGGGTACAGAGTTGAATGTCAATACTTGTGTACAATGTGCAATGATCAAATGAGGATAATTAGCATATTTGACATTATAAAACATAAGCAATCTTTGTGTCCAGTAACCAGTTTCTTATATTTATGGAGGTAAATCTCTGTATCTATCTATGTGTATATCCATCTCCTTCTCCATCTCCTACGTCCATCTCCTGTGTCTCTATCCATCTCCTTCTCCATCTATCCATATATCTGTCTCCATCTCCATATATATCTCCATCTCCATATATCTCTCCATCTCCATCTCCATCTCCTTCTCCATCTCCATCTCCTTCTCCATCTCCATCTCCTTCTCCATCTCCATCTCCTTCTCCATCTCCATCTCCTTCACCATCTCCTTCACCATGTCCTTCTCCATATCCTTCACCATCTCCATCTCCATCTCCTTCTCTATCTCCATCTCCATCTCCATCTCCTTCTCCATCTCCATCTCCTTCTCCATCTCCATCTCCTTCTCCATCTTCGTCTCCTTCTCCATCTCCATCTCCTTCTCCATCTCCATCTCTGTCTCCTTCTCCATCTGCATCTCCTTTTCCATCTCCATCTCCATCTCCTTCACCATCTCCATCTCCTTCTCCATCTCCATCTCCTTCTCCATCTCCATCTCCATCTCCTTCACCATCTCCATCTCCTTCTCCATCTCCATCTCCTTCTCCATCTCCATCTCCATCTCCTTCTCCATCTCCATCTCCTTCTCCATCTCCATCTCCTTCTCCATCTCCATCTCCTTCTCCATCTCCATCTCCTTCTCCATCTCCA
>NW_007747113.1:9341-9819 GCF_000696425.1 Galeopterus variegatus | reverse complement strand
CGATATCTCCTTCTCCATCTCCATCTCCATCTCTTTCTCCATCTCCATCTCCTTCTCCATCTCCATCTCCTTCTTCTTCTCTATCTCCTTCTTCATCTCCATCTCCATCTCCATCTCCTTCTCCACCTGCATCTCCATCTCCTTCTCCATCTTCATCTCTTTCTCCATCTCCATCTCCTTCTTCATCTCCATCTCCATCTCTGTCTCCTTCTCCCCCTGCATCTCCTTTTCCATCTCCATCTCCATATCCTTCTCCATCTCCATCTCCATCTCCTTCTTCTTCTCTATCTCCTTCTTCATCTCCATCTCCATCTCCATCTCCTTCTCCACCTGCATCTCCATCTCCTTCTCCATCTTCATCTCTTTCTCCATCTCCATCTCCTTCTTCATCTCCATCTCCATCTCTGTCTCCTTCTCCACCTGCATCTCCTTTTCCATCTCCATCTCCATATCCTTCTCCATCTCCATCTCCATCTCC
>NW_007747113.1:8340-8750 GCF_000696425.1 Galeopterus variegatus | reverse complement strand
ACAAACAAACACCCAAAAAACAAAAAACAGAAAAAAAAAGAAAAGAAAAGAAAGTAATTAACTAAACTTAATTTTTTAATTGAAAAACTTATCTTTCACATTTGTTTAAAGGGTTTAGTTCTATAGGTAAAGCATGAAATTCAGATCTTTCATGCACGCTTTTGTCACCTAAAGATTTCCTAATCCCATATACATGGGAATCACTTAGGTGGAAATCCTAAATTGAAATTTGAAATCCTGGGGAGATATCGTGTAAGGAGAAAAAGTCATTGAATTCCAGGTCATATATTCTATTACAGAAACACACCCGACTTCCCAGAGGCTGGGAACTTATAATTTGGCAGTTAAAACATTTTTCTTGGAATGGATTTTTTTTTTTTTTTGTAAAGAAAGGTCTTTTCTGGGGATTA
>NW_007747113.1:5800-6697 GCF_000696425.1 Galeopterus variegatus | reverse complement strand
GACTTGTGAAAAGATAGCTTGCCAAACCCCAACCCCCCAATTTTTGATTCTGCAGGTCTTGCGTGAGACCTGGGAATCTGCATTTCTTACAAGCTTCCAGGTGAGGCTGACACTGCCGGTTCCAGGGCCGCACTGTGGGAATGGCTGCTTTAGAGTTGTTTCTGCTGTAGAGCTTCTCTCTGGTGCCTTTCTCTGCTTGATAAGATGTGCCAAGTTCCAGCATTGAAACTGTCTGCTTTCTGTCTCCTAGCTTGAACTCTTCTTCTGATGAGCCCTTTTTCATTCAAGGTGACATAAAATTTATTAAGTTTTAGTTCACTAAATATGGGTTGGCAGGGGTACCCTCTGCAGAAACCTTTGGCCACCTGTGTTGAAACATGGGCTTTGACTCTACCCTGTTGATAGATGAAGGGGCCACTGCCATGTCCTCTGAACATACATGTTTGGGGAATGTATGTTTAAGAGAAACAACACTTAAATTTGGGTCTGGGAAGAGGGTACAACACTGTGAGAGTAGATCTATTACACCTGGGGGGATTATGTGCTTGGCCAAGTCATCTCATCATGATTGTGAGGTTCTCCCTGCTTATTTAAGCCTCTGTTTTCACCCAAAACTGGACTGCTTGATCCTAAACAGTTTACATTATGGATAACAAACGTCTTCTTCTGATGCACCCACGTGCTTTAAAATATTTAAATGCCTTGTGGAGGGACCAGCCATTGTCAGCAAGACGGATAGACAGATGGGTTGTTACAGAGCACCACACTCTGACATCTGCCGGGAGCTGGCAAGAAGACACTCACAGTGACTTTGGAAACAAATTGAAAAAAAAAAAACATGAACATACTAAGGCAGAAATTCTCAACTGGGGTGCAGGTTGAAATAGCACAGTGTTT
>NW_007747113.1:4309-5280 GCF_000696425.1 Galeopterus variegatus | reverse complement strand
TATTTTTATTTATTTATTTTTAAAACTGAAACATAATTATACATGTTTGTGGGGTACAGAGCTGAATGTCAATACTTGTGTACAATGTGCAATGATCAAATGAGGATAATTTGCATATTTGACATTATAAAACATAAGCAATCTTTGTGTCCAGTAACCAGTTTCTTATATTTATGGAGGTAAATCTGTGTATCTCTCTATGTGTATATCCATCTCCTTCTCCATCTCCTATGTCAATCTCCTGTGTCTCTATCCATCGCCTTCTCCATCTATCCATATATCTGTCTCCATCTCCATATATATCTCCATCTCCTTCTCCATCTCCTTCTCCATCTCCTTCTCCAACTCCATCTCCATTTCCTTCTCCATCTCCATCTCCTTCTCCAACTCCATCTCCTTCTCCAATTCCATCTCCTTCTCCATCTCCATCTCCATCTCCTTCTCCATCTCCTTCTCCAACTCCATCTCCATTTCCTTCTCCATCTCCATCTCTTTCTCCAACTCCATCTCTTTCTCCAATTCCATCTCCTTCTCCATCTCCATCTCTTTCTCCATCTCCATCTCCATCTCCTTCTCCATATCCTTCTCCATATCCTTCACCATCTCCATCTCCTTCTCCATCTCCATCTCCTTCTTCTTCTCTATCTCCATCTCCATCTCCATCTCCTTCTCCATATCCATCTCCATCTCCATCTCCATCTCCATCTCCTTCTCCATCTTCATCTCCTTCTCCATCTCCATCTCCTTCTTCATCTCCATCTCCATCTCTGTCTCCTTCTCCACCTGCATCTCCTGTTCCATCTCCATCTCCATCTCCTTCTCCATCTCCATCTCCTTCTCCATCTCCATCTCCTTCTCCATCTCCATCTCTGTCTCCTACTCCATCTGCATCTCCTTTTCCATCTCCATCCCATATCCTTCTCCATCTCCATCTCCATATCTATGTTGTTTTGCTCCTATTCTATGGCAAA
>NW_007747113.1:2345-2661 GCF_000696425.1 Galeopterus variegatus | reverse complement strand
CATATCAACTTGAAGTAAAGTTTTAATGCAGCTACACTAGCTTGGGTGATTGAGAACGAGCTTGGGTCTTGAAATGAGGAGACATTCTGGGGCTAAAACCTTTGCCAGCTCTCAGCTGTTGGATGGGATTCCAGCTTCATCTTCGGCCACCGGAAGGGCTGCAGGTCCACGCAGCCAGCCCACCCTGCCATATGCGGCCAATCCCTCCAACACCCTTATCTGTTTCAGGAACTATGCCTCCCATCTTCTTGCCTCTCCTGAACCTTGGCTTTTCCCCAAATCCTGTCAATTGGAGACAGCTCATTCCCTCATACTT
>NW_007747113.1:0-449 GCF_000696425.1 Galeopterus variegatus | reverse complement strand
CTACAGACCCATAGTTCTCAGCCTCAGGTAAACATCCACACTATCCACCAATCCTCCCCACTTTTTTTAGTCGACTCCCACTCTCACCTTCCTTCAGCAAGTAGTGTGAATTTTTACTTCCCTCTTAAACTCTCCTCCCCCATTAACTCAATTATTTTGGAAAATTACCTCAGAAAAATGAAAGGCACAAAATGCTCCTTCCACCCCAACTTCATGTCAGTAGAAATTCTATATGCGCATTCCATGTAGAGATCGTCAAAACTGATACTGGGTTTACTTTAGCTGCGGTATAGGCAGACCTGCGTGTATTCACTGATCATACCCTGCTCCTCATAATTACAAGCCTATTTTCTATAAAATATTTATCCATCAGGAAAGTCACTCAGGGCCGAGCCCTTGGCGCACTCGGGAGAGTGTGGCACTGGGAGTGCAGCAGCGCTCCTGCCGCA
>NW_007747112.1:11823-12688 GCF_000696425.1 Galeopterus variegatus | reverse complement strand
TACACCTAAAAGAACTAGAGAAACAAGAACAACCTAATGCCAAAGTTAGAAGACAGAAAAACATAATGAAGATTAGAGTAGATCTAAATAATATAGAGAACAAAAAAAAAAAAAAAAAGCCAATACAAAAGATCGATGAAACAAACACTTGGTTATTTGAGAAGAAAAACAAAATAAACAATTAGACAGGTTAACAAAGGGGGGAGGGAGAGAGAGAGAGAGAGACCCCCAAGTAACAAAAATCAGAGATGAAAAAGGAGTTATTACAATGGATAACACAGAATTACAAAAAATCATTACAGACTCTTATAAACAACCTTATGCAAACAAATTTGAAAGTGAAACCCTGGAGGAAATGGATAAATTTTTGGACACACAAACTAACAAGACTGAATCAAGANACAAAAAATCATTACAGACTATTATAAACAACCTTATGCAAACAAATTTGAAACTGAAACCATGGAGGAAATGGATAAATTTTTGGACACACAAACTAACAAGACTGAATCAAGAAGACGTGGAAAACCTGAACAGACCAATAAGAAACAATGAGATTGAAGGAGTAATCAGCAATCTCTCAACAAAGAAAAACCCAGAACCAGATGGCTTTACTGCTGAATTCTACCAAATTTAAAGAGGAATTAATACCAAATCTCTTCAAAATATTCCAAAATATTGAAACAGAGGCCACTCTCCTAAACTCATTCTATGAGGCCAGCATCACCTTGATACAAAAGCCAGACAAAGATAAAAAACAAAACAAAACAAAACAAAAACTACGGAACAATATTTCTGATGAATAAGATGCAAAAATCCTCAATAAAATACTAGCAATCAGAATACAGTAACACACCAAAAAAAT
>NW_007747112.1:9190-10056 GCF_000696425.1 Galeopterus variegatus | reverse complement strand
AACATTCATATGGAAGAACAAAAGACCCCAAATAGCAAAAGCAATACTGAGTAAAATATAAGTAAATCTGCAGGCATATCACTATCTGAACTCAAATTATACTACAAAGCTGTAGTAAACAAAGCAGCATGATACTGTCTTAAAAATAGATTTGGACCAGCAGATCAGAACAGAGAACCCAGAAATCAACCCACAGACTTACAGCAAATTGATATTTGACAAAGACAACAAAAATATTCATTGGGGAAAAGACTGCCTTTTCAATAATTAGTGCTTGGAAAATTGGATAACCATATGCATAAGAATGAAACTAGATCTGCAGCTCTCACCATATAACAAAATCAAATCAAAATGAATTAAACAATTAAGTATAAAATCTGAAAGTGTAAAACTACTAAGGGAAAATATAAGGGAAACACTTCAGGAACTAGGACTGAGCACAGACTTTTTGAACAAGAGCCTGAAAGAACAAGCAACAAAAGAAAAAATATAAACAAATGGGACTATATCAAACTAAAAATCTTCTGCACAGGAAAGGAAACAATCAATAGAGTGAAATGACAGCCCACAAGGTGGGAGAAAATATTTGCAAACTATACATTTGACAAGGGATTAATAGCCACAATATACAAGGAACTCAAGCAACTACACAGTAAAAAACCAAATAACCCAATTTAAAAAATGGTCAAAGGAGCTGAATAGACATTTTTCTAAGGAGACATACAAACGGCCAACGGGCACTTAAAAAAATGCTCATCACTAATCACCAGGAAAATGCAATTTAAAACCATACTGAGATGCCATGCCACCCCAGTTAGACTGGCTGTAATAAAAAAGATGGAGAATAACAAGTGTTGACATGGATG
>NW_007747112.1:5852-8185 GCF_000696425.1 Galeopterus variegatus | reverse complement strand
CCAGGCACAGAGGGAAAATTACCACATTCCCTCACTCATAAGTGGGACCTAAGAGAGAAAGGAGCAAGGAAAGACCACAGTGGTCTGTTGGACTTGCAGAGGGAGAGAGCACACCTAGGAATGGTGGGGGGAGGGTAGAGAGAAGGAGGTCAGGGATTAATTGGGTGAGGGACATCAGAAAGAATCACAAATTGTGGTAATGGACATGCTTATAGAATTGGTCTGGCCATTACATCTTAGGCAGAATTAGTGACAGTCAACTTTTTACCCCATAAATATGTATTACCTATATAATTTTAAAAAATAAATAAAAATAAAAAACTGAGCAACTCGTTGTTTCATTGATCTTTTGTATTGTTTTTTATTCTGTAATTCATTTATTTCTTTCCTATCTTTGTTATTTTTCTCCTTGTACAGAATCTTTCTTTTTCTTTTTTTGTTTTAGCTCCTCGAAATGTAAAGTTAGTTTGCTTATTTGGAGTCTTTCTTCTTTTTTGATGTAGATATTTATTGCTATACAACTTCCCCCTTAGAACTGCTTTCAGTATACCCCATAGGTTTTGGTATATTTTCATTTCAGTCCCTGGGAATTTCTATTTTCCTTTTTTATTCTTCTTTGACCCATTTGTTGTTTGAGAGCATATTGTTTAACTTCCATGAATTCTGTTATCTTTTCTAGTGTCCCTGTTGTTGTTGATTTCTAGTTTTACTCTAATGTGATTGGACAGGTAGTTGGTATGATTTTAATTTTAAAAAAATTTGATCAGACTTGTTTTGTGTCCTAACGTGATCTATTCTAGAGATTGTCTCATGTGCCACTGAGAAGAATGTGTATTATGCAGGTGTTGGGTGAAATATTCCATAAGTGTCCATTAGACTCAGCCTGTAGTAGAGATTAATCCTAAGCTTTCCTGGTTAGTTTTCTGTCTGGATGATCTGCCCATTGCTAAAAATGGAGTATCAAAGTCCTTAACTATTATTGTGTTGGAATCTATGTCACCCATTAGGTCAAATAGAAATTTCTTTATATAACTGGGTGATCCAGAGTTAGGTGTGTATATATTTAGAATTGTTATATTCTCTTGTTGAATTGATCTGTTAATCATTGGATAATGACCTTCCTTGTCTTTTTTTTCTTTTTAACTTTCCTTGCCTTGAAGTCTGTATTATCTGATATAAGTATAGCTACTTCTGCTCTTTTTTGATTTCCATTTGCCTAAAATATGTTTTCCTCTCTTCACTTTCACCCACTGTGTTTTTATAGGTGAAGAGACTTTGTTGAAGGCATCATTTTGTGGGTTCTTGTTTTATTATCTATCTGGCCAATTTGTTTCTTATTTGGGGCATTTAATCCACTTCTAATTAGAGTTAGTATTGATATGATACATAGGAACTTGTTAGTGACATTTGGTTATTTTTCGGGGGGGGGGGGTTGTAGATTATTTTTTCCTTTTTCCAGACTTATTGTCTTTGTTTGTGTTTAAGTGGTTTTCTCTATCAGTATATTTTGATTTCTCACTATTTTTAGTATGTCTCATAAGTTTTGTATTATGGTTACCACGAGGCTTACAAAAAACATGTTCCAGTTTTATGGAACTATTTTAGACTAATAACAACTTAACTTTGATATGTACAAAAAAGGAAAAATACAAAGCCAAATCTACCCTTTGCATCATTTCCTCCCACTTTTTGACATTTTGTTCCAAATTACATCTTTTCATATTGCCTATCTGTTATATGGTTGCTGTATATATTATTAAGTTTGTCTGTTAGGTAGTTATACTAAGGATATAGGTGGTTTATTGACCACCTTTACCTCTGGAATATTCAGAGGTTGTCTGTGTACTTTACTAATGACTTAGATACCTTCAAATGATTTCCTGCTACCCCTATGGTCATTGTCTTTTAGAATGAAAACTCCCTTTAGCATTTTTTGTAAAGAAGGTCTAGTGGTGATGAATTCTCCTAGCTGTTGTTTGTTTGGGAATGACTTTATTACCCCTTGGTTTTTGAAGTTTGGCCTTACTGGATACAGGATTCTTGAACTGACAGTCATTTCACCTTCCACACTTTGAATGTATCACCTCATTCTATTCTGGTCCATAGGGTTTCTATAGAGAAATCTGCTGAGATATTTTGAAGGTCCACTGAATGTTATGTTCTTTTCTCTTGCTTTCAGTATTCTTTGTCTTTGGTTTTTAATACTTTGATTATGATGTGTCTTAAGAGTGTTCCTGTTTGGATTGAATTTCACTGGAAACCCCTGAGCTTCCTGTATCTAGGTACTGCCATCTTTTGCCATACTTGGGAAATTTTCACTCATTATTTTTTTT
>NW_007747112.1:4228-4844 GCF_000696425.1 Galeopterus variegatus | reverse complement strand
TTGTAAAAATAGTATTAATGACATTATTTATGAGGAAAAGGCAACACAAAACCACCAAAGATGTGCCACTTCATATCCATGAGAATGATTCTAATTCAACAGTCGACAAAAATAAATGTTGGATAGGGATATTGAAAATATGAAAACTTCATATGTGGCTGAGGAGATATAAAATAGTTCAGCCAATTTGAAAAATGATTAGGCAGTTTCTCAAATTGTCATACATAGAATCACCACATGACCCACCTGTTTCACTCCCAGTTGTGTATCTGTCTTAATCCATTTGGGCTGCTATAATAAAATATCTTAAACTGGGCAATTCATAAACAGAATAATTTTTTATGATTCCTGATGCTGGGAAGTTCAAGATCAAAGCACCAGCAAACTATGTGTAAGATGAGGGCTCTATGCTTTATAGGTGATGCCTTCTTGCTGTGTCCTCACATGGAAGAAGAGGTACACAAGCTTCCTAAGGCCTCTTTAATAAGAACACTAATTTCATTTATGACAGTGGATCCATTATTACCTAATTACCTACTAAAGTCCCAACCTCTCAAAATTATTGCATTGGGGATTTTGTTTCAAAATATAAATTTTGGGGGAAAACAAACATTCA
>NW_007747112.1:2171-2371 GCF_000696425.1 Galeopterus variegatus | reverse complement strand
AAAACCTGTTCATGTGCCTTATCTAAATGTTATTATACAACTCTGCACAATAGTAGGGATAATTATATAATAAAATATATCAAAATTCCTAATTAAAATGCTTCAGTAGTTTTTATTATTTTGCCTACAACTCTCAACTATAGTCATCAAGGTGGTATTTTAAAACAAATATACACAACATATTGTTTAGTTTATAGGAC
>NW_007747112.1:0-312 GCF_000696425.1 Galeopterus variegatus | reverse complement strand
AAAAAAAATGAAATATGTAATATTAAGTTAGAGAAGACACTGTTCTAAATCACAGATTTTCAGTAAAATGAAGAAAAATGTAATGGTGACATCAGTGTAAGAATATGCTTTCTGAAATAAACTCAGAGAAACAATCTAGCACAAGTATTTTTGACAGCACCACTCTCCATCACTGAAGGGACTTTTACAGTAGTCTTGTCCCAAATCTAGTGCTGTATTGTCATCTACACATTCATCAGGAACTGTTACACCCAGATCTAATAATGAACCTCAAAATTCTATACTACAGTACACAGGAAGGTGTTTGCCTTT
>NW_007747111.1:12432-12689 GCF_000696425.1 Galeopterus variegatus | reverse complement strand
GAGGAAACTGAGGCACAGAGAAGTTAAGTGATTTACCCAAGTCACACAGCTAAGAAGTGGTAAAAGCTGGGATTCAGACCCAGGTAAGGTGGTCCGGCTCCTGAGTCCTTGTTCTTAACTGCTGTACCATGCTACTGCCACGTGCCAGGCAGAGCCATGGGGATCCTCTTGGTCAGTCCAATCTCCATCCTGCTCAATTCCCCTGCCTTTCCCACCCCAAGGGACCCTCAGTCATTGGCAAGTACCAAGTTGCACAT
>NW_007747111.1:6603-7013 GCF_000696425.1 Galeopterus variegatus | reverse complement strand
GCTCCCATTTCTCAGGAGATGGCACTACCATACACTAACTTGCTCAAACCAGAAACCTGGGAGTCTTCCTTGAAGAGCCAAAAGCACCTGTAGGCTCCAGAGCCTCCATTGTGACCCAAACTGGACAGAACTGCTTAAGGAGGCAGGAGGTGCAGAGCTGAAGGCAGCACACTCTTCCCCAGCTCTTTCTCATTCCTCTCCCCCCATGTCTTTCCTAGAAATTATTTCTATAGGATGATGGGAGGAGGCAGTAACCAGGAGCAAACCCCTAGTCCGTCGTCTCAGACCTCCTATACTAATAACAACTGATGTTTATTGAACACTTACTATGTGCCAGGCACAGAGATATGCATTCCACATGGATTTTATTAATGACTCCTTCTAGCTGCCCTAGAAGCTAAGAACTATTC
>NW_007747111.1:4234-4737 GCF_000696425.1 Galeopterus variegatus | reverse complement strand
TGGGGACAGGCAGACCTTCCTTCTCCACCTGGGAATTGGAAATGAGCAGGGAGATTTTTGCTGCCTGACCATTAGATACTCTCTCTAACCCCAAATGCTAGAGCCACAACACAGAAGACCCCACAGCCAAAGATTTTAAACTTGGAAATAAAACTTTGCAGGAAGCTAACTCAAAATTGTGTCATAGAAAACTATGAGTCACAAATGGGTCTTCATCCTGGTGATGAAATATTCAGCTTTTTCACCCCAGAAGAAATACTTGTTTTTACCAGTCTTGGCAGGCGCACCCTACGTGCATACAGGAGATGCTTTAACCCTCACTGCCTGTCAATCATGCAGCATTAAATAAAATACCCATGCAGATGATGTGATCTTATACACAGAAAACCTTAAAGACTATCAAAAAACTCTTAGAGCTGATAAATGATTTCAGTAAAGTTACAGATACAAAATAAACATGCAAAAATCAGTAGCATTTTAATACTCCAACAATGAACTAGCAG
>NW_007747111.1:1814-2090 GCF_000696425.1 Galeopterus variegatus | reverse complement strand
TATGGAAAATGTATGGAGTTTCCTCAAACAACTACAGATAGGTCTACCATATGGTTCAGCAATCCCACTGCTGGGTATACACCTAAAGGAATGGAAATCATCACGTTGAAGGGATACCTGCACTCCCATGTTTACTGCAGCTCTATTTACAATGACCAAGAATTGTAACCAACCTAAATGTCCATTGAGGGATGACTGGATAAGAAAAATGTGGAGTATATACTCAATGGAATACTACCCTGCCCTAAAAAAGAATGAAATCCTACCATTGGCAGC
>NW_007747111.1:0-380 GCF_000696425.1 Galeopterus variegatus | reverse complement strand
TGCGAGGGCTAGAATCTAGTTCTCTGCTGCAGTAAATCATCTTCACTTTCCACGAAGCCCCAGTGGCCTCCTGACTCACGTCAAGCTTTGCCAGTGCAGCTCAGGAAGAAAGCATGGGACAGCTGATCCAGTTCTAAACTGCAGTGTGCTTTGTTAAGAAAACTTTCAAGGTTTTTCTACCTCTTGTTGGAAAATCAAGGCTGTGGATTTGCCCATTGCTTGCAAATCCACACTGTAATGCCTGCTCCTTCCACCAATTCAATCCTAAATGCCAAAAGGCCCCATTGTTCTCGTTAGCTTCTGTCAGTGGCAGCAAACGGTGTGGAAATCCTTGTTATTTGTGAATTCAGTACAGACCAATAAAGAGGATGAATGTGGGG
>NW_007747110.1:12425-12691 GCF_000696425.1 Galeopterus variegatus | reverse complement strand
TATAATTATTAAAGGATTACGTGATTGGGTGTAAAACCTGCATAGTACTTATTGTATGAACTTAGCTTATTTTATTAAAAATAGCAGTTTTGCCTTTTTATATCCACATTTTTATATGCTTTTGAAAAGTTTTGTCAAATACAGTCATAGAAAGGCAACTACGACGGGGCGTGGGGCACCACTCTGTCGGGTCCGCCACCAGCAACCGACCCGTACAGCCCTAGCCTCGTTCCTTTCAGTGGGCGAGCGAATGGCCCGGGATTCCT
>NW_007747110.1:6370-6836 GCF_000696425.1 Galeopterus variegatus | reverse complement strand
ACTGAAAATGTTTTTGTTTCAAAGAACATCATTAAGAAAATGAAAAGACAATTCACAGAATAAGACAAAATCTTTAAAAGTCATATACCTGATAAGGGATCTGTATACAGAATATGAAAAGATCCTTCTCAGTAAGAAAAGGACAATCCAATTTTTTTAAATTGGCAGAGAATTGCAATAGGAGTTTCTCCAAAGAAGATACACAAACGGTCAATAATCACATGAAAAGACGTCAAACATCATTAGTCCTTAGGGAAATGAAAATCAAGCCCAGAATGGTATACTACATCAAACCCAAAAGAATTAGTATAATCAAAAAGACAGATAACAAGTATTGGTAAGGAGAAATTGAAACCCGCATATATCGCTCTACAGTTTGACAATTCTTCAACAAGTTAGACAAACTTAGTATATGACCCAGAATTTCCAACCTCACCTGTCCACTCCAGACAACTGAAAACATATG
>NW_007747110.1:0-1296 GCF_000696425.1 Galeopterus variegatus | reverse complement strand
AAAATGAACTCTATAAATATAATTCACTCTCCTTTCTTCTACTTTCTTCAATACACATTAGTTTGTATACAGCAATAAACAGAAATGAATTTTGGGGTGTGTAACATACATAAACATATGAACAAAAACAGAACGAAAATGAGGGAGTTTAGTGGTAGTAAATATTCTGTATCCCACTGGGCGGATGTATAGAATGGATGTATAGATTAATTTCAGGTAAATCTGAGAAGTGGTGGACTAATGAGTACAAAACTATGCTCTCTGTCCTAAGTGAATCATTGGGCGGTACATGCCTGTATTGAATCAACACACTGCACCCCACATATATTTAAAACTAAATGTTCTGGGCGGTACATGCATGTATTGAATCAACACACTGCACCCCACAAATATGTAAAACTAAATGTTTAAATTTAAAAAATAGTGTAAATCCAACCTAGATTCTGATAAAATTTATACTGTAAATCACAGAGAAACCATTAAGAAAATAACCCAGAAGTATGATCATAATTATTTAAGAAATTAAAATGGTACACAGAAAAAGTCTACTTAATAAAAGGAAGTAAATGCGGAGAACAAGGAAAAAATAGTCATAAGACATAAAGAAAACAAAATGAAAATAAAGTCAGACATAAATCCAACCATATCAAGCACAATATTAAATGTGAAAGGATTAAGCAATCCCAGCAAAGGCAAAGATTTTTAGACTAAATAAAAGAAGATATAACTCTATGATGTCTACATGGGACATATTATATTCAAAGTTGCAAATATGCTGAAAATAAAAGAAGGGAAGAAGCACCATACAATGAACAACTATGAGAAAGCTGGAGTGGCAGAACAGAACATGTAGGCACTGAATCAGGCAAAAAATCAACAATTATATGCAAGATGTGAACATCATCATGAAATAAGAAGGCTCAAAAGACACCTGTATAATACTCCATCCAACAAGTGCAGAATACACATCCTTTGCATGTGTACATGGAACATTTCCAGCGTAGACCTCACCAGAATACACATCCTTTGCATGTGTACATGGAACATTTCCAGTGTAGACCACATACTAGGCCATAGAACAAACCTCAACGGAGTAAAAGTAAGCGAAATGCAACAAAGTATGTTCTCTAGCACAACACACTGAAACTACAAATCAACAACAGACAGAAATTTGGAAAATTTTTAACATGCAAAAATTAAACCATATTGTACCACATAAAAAATATGTCAGAAATAATTCAAATGAAAATTAGAACATTAAAAAGACAACTAATTATGCTAAGCAAAAATGGTTAA
>NW_007747109.1:0-12691 GCF_000696425.1 Galeopterus variegatus | reverse complement strand
GGGGGGGGCGGGGAAGAAGATATAACAACTATACTTTTTTGAAGTTGTTACAACAAGTAAACGGAAAGGACATTCTTGGGGGGGAGGGGAGAGAGGGAAGAGGGCGGGAGGTGTCGGTGATGGGTCATAATAATCATATACATTGTATATTGACAAAATAAAAATTAAAAAAAATATATATATAAAGAAAAAAAAAAGAAATACAACTGATTTTTGTGTGTTCATTTTGTATCCTGCAACTTTGCTGAAATCATTTGTCAACTCCAAGAGTTTTTTTGTAGAGGCTTTAGGTGGTTCAATATATAAGATCATGTCATCTGCAAACAGGGATAATTTGACTTCTTCTTTTCCAATCTGGATGCTCTTTATTTCCTTCTCTTCTCTGATTGCTCTGGCTAGTATTTCCAACACTATGTTGAATAGGAGTGGTGAGAGTGGGCATCCTTGTCTAGTTCCTGGATGATATTGGCAGCATGTTTATCATATATGGCTTTAATTATGCTGAGATACTTGCCATCTATACCTAACTTGTAAAGATTCTTTATTATGAAAGATTGTTGAATTTTGTCAAATGCTTTTTCAGCGTCCATAGAGATAATCATATGGTCCTTGTGTTTGATTTTATTGATATGGTGTATCACATTTATTGATTTACATATGTTGAACCAACCTTGCATCCCTGGGATGATCCCACTTGATCATGGCGTATAATTTTGCATATGTGTTGCTGTATTCTGTTAGCTAGTATTTTATTGAAGATTTTTGCATCTGTATTCATCAAAGATATTGGCCTGTACATTTTTATTTTTGATGCATCTTCGTCTGGTTTTGGTATCAGGGTGATATTTGCTTCATAGAATGAGTTTAGGAGGATTGCCTTTGTTTCAATCTTTTGGAATAGCTTGTAGAGAATTGGTGTCAATTCCTCTTTGAATGTTTGGTAGAATTCTGCTGTGATCCCATCTGGTCCTGGGATTTTCTTTGTTGGGAGCCTTCTGATAATATCTTCCATATCTTTTATTGTTATTGCTCTTTTCAGATTTTCTACATCATCTTGGCTCAGTTTTGGTAGTTTGTGTGTGTCCAGAAATTTATCCATTTCCTGCAGATTTTCAAATTTGTTGGTGTATAGTTGTTTATAATAGTCACTAATGATTTCTTCTATTTCTGAGGTATCAGTTGTAATATCACCTTTTTCATTTTTCATTTTTGTTATTTGGGTTTTCTCTATTCTTTTTTTAAGTAGCTGTGCTAATGGTTTGCCAATTTTGTTTATCATTTCAAGAAACCAACTTTTTGATTCATTGATCTTTTGTATCATTTTTTTGGTTTCAATTTCATTAAGTTCTACTCTGATCTTAATGATTTCTTTCCATCTGCTAACTTTGGGTTTGCATTGTTCTTGTCTTTCTAGTTCTTTAAGGTGAAGTATTAGGTCGTTTACTTACTATCTTTCCATTCTTCTGAAGTAAGTATTTAATGTGATAAATTTCCCCCTTAATATTGCTTTTGCAGTATCCCACAAGTATTGGTATAATGTATCATTATTTTCATTGGTTTCAATAAATTTTTTGATTTCCTGTTTGATTTCTTCTTGGAACCATAAGTCATTAAGTAGAATGCTGTTTAATTTCCATGTGTTTGTATAGTTTCCAGAATTTAATTTTTATTGATTTGGAATTTTAATCCATTGTCATCTGAAAAACTACATGGGATAATTTCAATTTTTTAAATTTGTTGAGACTTGATTTGTGACCTAACGTTTGATCTGTCCTGGAGAATGATCCATGTGCTGAATAGAAGAATGAATATTCTGAGGTTGTTGGATGGAATGTTCTGTAGATATCTGCCAAGTCCAATTGGTCTAGAGTGTTGTTTAGATCTTGTTTTTCTCTGCTAATTCTTTGCCTGGATGATCTGTCCAATATTGATAGTGGGTTATTCAGGTCCCCTGTCATTGTGGTATTAGTGTCTATCTCCTTCTTTAGGTGTAATAGTGTTTGCTTTATAAATCTGTCTGCTCCAACACTGGGTGCATATATATTTATGATTGTTATGTCTTCTTGATGGATGAATCCTTTTATCATTATGTAGTGGCCCTCGTTATCTCTTTTTCCCTTTTTTTTTGTTTGTTTGTTTAAAGTATATTTTATCAGATATAATAATAGTTACTACAGCTCATTTTTCATTTATATTTGCATGGTATATCTCTTTCCATTCTTTCACTCTTAGTCTGTGTCTCTTTATACATGAGGTGAGTCTCTTGAAAGCAGCATATAGTTGGGTCCTCCTTTTTAATCAAGTCAGCCAGTCTGTGTCTTTTGAGTGGGGAATTTAATCCTTTTATATTAAGAGTTGTTATTGGAAAGTGTTTCTTTACTCCTAGCACTTTAATGATTTTTGTTTGGATGTTTTATGTATCTTTTGTTCCATTCTTTCTGATTTACTGTTTGTCTTCTGTATTTATTGATTTCTTGAGTTGTAGATAAACTATTTTTTTCTCTTCATTGTTAGCATTTTTATTGTACTAGTGAGTTTTGAGTTTTCTTGAGTTTTTATAGCAGTGGTAGTTATTTTTCAGGAACCAAACCCATTACTCCCTTGAGAATTTCCTGTAACGGTGGTTGTGTGGTAGTTAACTCCCGCAGTTTTTGTTTGTCTGAGAAATATACTATTTGCCCTTCGTTTTGGACGTATAGCCTTGTAGAGTAAAGTATTCTTGGCTGGCAATCTCTGTCTTTTAGTATTTTGAATATATCATACCATTCCTTTCTGGCTTTTAAAGTTTTTAATGAAAAATCTGATTTTAGTCTGATTGGGGCTCCCTTATAAGTTACTTGACACTTCTCTCTTGCAGCTTTTGAGATTCTATCTTTGTCTTTGAGTTTTGCCAATTTGACTATAACATGTCTTGGAGAAGACCTTTTTGGGTTGAATACATTTGGGGATCTTTGATCTTCCTGAATCTGAATATCTGTTTCCCTATACCTGGGAGGTTTTCTGCCACTATTTTGTTGAATATGTTTTCAATGCAATCTCCTTTTTCCTTCCCTTCTGGAATACCCATGACTCAAATATTTGAGTGCTTAAGGTTGCCAGATGTCTCTCTTAGATTTTCTTCAGTGTTTTTAATTCTTTTTTCCTTTTCTTTTTGTCTGCCTTTGTTATTTCAAGCAGCCCATCTTCAAGGTCAGAAGTTCTCTCTTCTGCTTCTGCAAGCCTGCTGGTTAAACTCTCTGTTGTATTTTTTATTTGGTTAAATGAATTCTTCAACTCAGGAAGCTCTACTACATTCTTTTTAAGGGCATTGATTTCCTTTTACATTTCTACTTTCAGGTCCTGTATACTTTTCCTCATTTCATTGTGTTGTCTAGCTGAGTTTTCTTGTATCTCACTTAGTTTCCTTAGAATTATCACTCAAAATCTCTTGCTTGGTGGTGCTGGCACCTTGGGGCGTGTGGTCACCATGGGTCTTGGGCTTCTCTGAGGGACACCTCTCTAGTCGATGCCCTCTCACCCAGGCTGGGATGGTGTCTGGCACTGGTGAGGCCTACATGCTTGGTGGCACTGGTGCCTTGGTGCATGTTGTTGCCATGGGTTTCAGGCCTCTCCTGGGGGCACCTCTCTGGTCAACACACACTTGCCCAGGCTGGGGATGGGGTCTGGTGATGGCAAGGCACACCTGCTCCATCACACTGGCACCTCAGGGCACGTGGTTGCTGTGGGTCTCAGGTCTCTCCAGGGGGACACCTCTCTGGTCAGTGCCCACTCACCTGAGCTGGGGATGGGGTCCAGCAGTGGTGAGGCCTACCTTCTTGGTGGCGCTTGTGCCTCAGGGTGCATGGTCTCTGCAGGTCTCAGGTCTCTCCGGGGGGCACCTCTCTGGTCCTCAAATATATTTATGACATTAGTTTTTTAAATTCTTTTCTGCTAGTTCCAATGTCTGGGTTATCTGCAAATATGTTTTATGGTATTGTAATGTTTTATGATGTACTGAACATTGTATATAGATAACAGTGGAGATTTAGTTATCTCTTTTGCTTTGTTTTATTTCTAATTATATGCAGTCTCTTTCCTCTGTGTTGCTGCTAAAGATATTATTTGTATTTCACCTAGTATCAAGTTAATCTTGGATGAGGCAGCACTTTTTTTTTCCTTTTTGTTGCGCCCGCACTGCACTCAGCCAGTGAGCAGGAACCGGTCTCGACATGGGATCCGAACCCTCCGCGGGAGCGCCGCCACGCTCCCAAGTGGCGCACTCTCCAGTGCGCCACCGGGCTGGCCCGAGGCAGCACTTTTTAAGATTGAACTCATCAGTAGTTAGCCTTTCCTCCCAATGCTACAGCTGTTTCTGCCCAAATCTGATTTCTTGGTTCTTCTCAACATTTGATCTTGGAACCCGGTGTGGGTTGGACTTCAGTTTAACCTCTTGAATCAGTAGTAATAGAGCTTCTGTTTCCAGGCACCACAAAAATGCATGAGACTAGACAGTTCTTTCTGCTTTTTAGTCACACAGTGACTGCCCTTTCCTTTTCTCAGCAAAATTAGAGTGGGAAGCAAAGGGAGAATTGTTAGATCGAATACATTATTGCTGCATTTTGGAGTCTTCTAGACTCCACTCTCCTTGCCCTGCCACCAACATTGCCAATAGCTCATTTATCTCAGTCTTTAGCAGTCTTTCTTTTCACCTTTGCCTCCATAAACTGCCACTGCTGGATGGTCATTTATGAAGGGCTTCTCTCCCTGAAAATCAGTTCACCTGGGTTTTTCTTGCATCCTTCATTCTTTACAAGTTTCATAATTAAGTAGAAGTTTTATAATATCTGAGATTTTTTGGTGTTACCACAGGAAAAATATATCTTACACATCCATTCACATCCCAGCCAGAAAACTGTTTATTGTGTTTAAATTGTAGCCAAGTTGCTAAGAAAATTATAGTTTATTTTGTCTATAACTGACCTGGTCTTCCTCATAATTATCTCCTGGTGGGCAAAAAGGATTTTGAAAATGTGGTTATGTTTAAAATTCCATGGGCTGTAGGATTTCACCTTTCTGTCATGCGTCTAGGTGCTCCTACTATATAAATAGAATACAGACAGGACACATTCTCCAGGTTCTGTGTGACTCACAAAAGGTAGAAAATCTCCAACCCACTACTTCAAAAGCAAATGAACAAACAATATTGAGTAACAAATGACAAAATAAACAACAAGTTCTGAGCCTAGAGCTGCTGCAGGGGAGAAGTAAGGGAGACAGCAACTGGAGCACCAGGGAGTTGGGCTCTGTGGGCATAAAGACAAAGAAGTAGACCACTAAGTCCAGAGTAGTAGGAAACAGAGCAGCAGGCAACAAGAGTTGTAGGAAGCCAGCCTGGAGAGGCAGAAGCAGAGAAGAGCATGGATGCCCTGCAACTGATTCCTGTAGGAACTTTGTTTCAGACACATTGATCTTTGAAACAACAAAAAAGTAGAAAGCCAAGTGTTGAACCATTGCTCTGAGCCTAAACCTCTAAAGAAGTAAGAGGGAAAAAGCAAATCCTCTTTGGAGAAAATATTTCCCAAAGTAGGCACACTGAATTCGCATAGGTTAAAAACTATGATCTCCCATCCTAAAATTCATATGGAATCTCAAAGGACCCCAAGCAATCAAAACAATCTTGATAAACAAACCCAAAGATGGAAGCATCACACTTCCTGACTTCAAAACATATTATAAAGCTAGATGCATGGTGGTATTGGCATAAATACAGACATAGAGACCAAAGGAACAGAACAGAGAGCCCAGAAATCAACCCTTATATCTACCATCAAGTGAATATTGACAAGGATGCTAACACTGTACAATGGGGAAAGGAGAGTTGCTTCAACAAACATATTAGGAAAACTGGATATCCTCTTGTAGAAGAAAGAAGATGGACACTTACCTTTTACCATATATAAAAATTAACTCAAAATGGGTTAAATACCTAAATGTAAGGCCTGAAACTATAAAATTCCTTGAAGACAACATATGGGAAAATCTTCATGACATTGGATTTGGTCATGATTTCTTAGACATAATACCAAAAGAACAGACCATCGTAACAGGTGTGAGGTAATAACAAATTATGGTTTTTATTAATATATTCCTGATGCTTAGTGATGTTGAGAATAATTTCTTATGCTTGCTTGCAATTTGCATGTCTGTGGAGAAATATTTATATAAGCCCTTAGCAAAAACAGATGAATGGGAACACGTCAAACTTAAAACTCTGTGCAACAATGGAAGCAATCAATACAGTAAAAGGCAACCTATGGAATGGGGAAGGTGTGTCTTGAAGACATACCAAAATCAACTCAAAATGGATTAAAGAATTAAATATAAGACCTGAAACTATTAAACTCCTCAAAGGAAACATAGAAGGAAACGCTTCAGGATATAGGACTGGGCAAAGACTTTATGAATATGACCCCAAAAACACAGGCAACAAAAGAAAAATAAACAAATGGGATTATATCAAACTAAAAAGCATCTGCACAGCAAAGAAACAGAGTGAAAAGACAACCTACAGAGTGGGAGAAAATATTTGCAAACTATGCATCTGACAAGGGGTTAATATCCAGAATATACAAAGAACTGAAACAACTCAACAGTAAGAAAACAACCCAATTAAAAAATGGGCAAAAGAGCTGAATAGACATTTCTCATATGAAGATATAAAACTGGCCAACAGACACATAAAAAAAAAATGCTCAACATCACTCAGCATAAGGTAAACTCAAATGAAAACCATGCTAAGATACCATCTCACCCTAGTTAGACTGGCTATTATCAAAATGAATGCTGAGTGTGTACCCAAAAGAATGGAAATCATCATGTCAAAGGAATACCTGCACTCCCATGCTTATTAAAGCTCTATTTACAGTAGCCAAGAGTTGGAATTAATCTAAATGCCCATTGACAGATGAATGGATAAGTAAAATGTGGTATATATACTCAATGGAATACTACTCTGTCATAAAAAAGTGAAATTCTGCCATTTACAGGAACATGGATGAACTTAGAGAAAATTATGTTAAGGGAAATAAGCCAGGCACAGAGAGAGAACTACCAAATGTCCTCACTCATGTGTGTGAGCTAAAATTAAAGAAAAAGAAAGGAAGGAAGGA
This sequence comes from Galeopterus variegatus, assembly GCF_000696425.1. Lineage (NCBI taxonomy): Eukaryota > Metazoa > Chordata > Mammalia > Dermoptera > Cynocephalidae > Galeopterus > Galeopterus variegatus. Next base: position 5,543 of record NW_007747109.1, on the reverse strand, counting down.
AGGAAGGAAGGAAGGAAGGAAGGAAGGAAGGAAGGAAGGAAGGAAGGAAGGAAGGATCACAATAATACGTTAAACTTTCAAAAAAAGGAGAAAACTTTGGTTATTAGAGGTGGGAAATGGGGAGCAGGTTGGCAAGAAACTAGTTAAGGGTCACAAAGATTGATTATATTTTGTAAATATGAGTATACTAATTACCCTGATTTGATCACCACATATTGTACACACTCAATATTTAATTCTGTACCCCACAAATATATATAATCGATAAAAGTTAAAAAAAAATAAAAATACATTTCAAAGTATTTAAAATAAAAAGAAGAATGGGAAAAATATTTGCAAACCATATATCTGATAAGGGATTAATATCTAAAATATATAAGGGACCTTTACAACTCAACTACAACAAAAACAAATAACTTGGTTAAAAAATAAGCAAAGGACTTGTATAAACATTTCTCCAAAGATATGCAAATGGACAATAAACATAAGAAAAGATGCTCAGCATCACTAATCATCAGAAAAATGCAAATCAGGACCATAATTAGATATCACTTCACATCTATGATGATGGTCACTAAACAACAAAAATAAAACCAGAATAAAAAACAGAAAAGAACAAGTGTTGTCAAGGATATGGAGAAATTGAGGTGATATTTGCACACTTATATTCATTGCAGGATGTTACTGCAATGAGTATGTAGGCAATTGTAACAAAACGATGAGTATTTGTTTATCTAAACATATCCAAACACAGAAAAGTACAGAAAAAGTATCATATAAAAGATGAAAATTCGTACACCTGTATAGGGCACTTACCCTTAATGGGCTTACAGAAGCTTGCTCTGGGTGAGAGAATGAGTGAGTGGCTGGTGAGCAAATGTGAAAGAAGTCCTAGAACATTACTGTACACTACAGTAGACTTTATAAGCACTGTATACTTACACTAGATTTATTTTATTATTATTATTATTATTATTATTATTATTATTATTATTATTATTATTATTATTATTATTATTATTATTATTATTATTATTATTATTATTATTATTATTATTATTATTATTATTATTATTATTATTATTATTAGCATGTTTTCATTATAAATAGTAATCTTTCCCCATGCCCTCCACCCAACTTCTCACTCCCCAACCCCCTATCTCCTCCTCCCATCTCTAGTATACTTATCTTTGTTCTCTCCTTCTGAAAGTTCAATGTATTATTGTGGTCTTTCTTTCTCTCTCTCTCTATCACTCCTTGTTTCTCTCTGTCTCTCTCTCTCTCTCCTTCCTTCTTTTTTAGCACCTAGTATTTTTAAAGTATTTTTCTTTCTTCAATAAATTAAATTAACCTTGGCTTACTATAACTGTTTACTTAATAAACTTTTAAATTTTTATCAACTTTTTGACTCCTTTGTAATAACACTTAGCTTAAAACACAAACACATCATACAGCTTTACAAAAATATTCTCTTTCTTATTCTATAAGACATTTTCTGTTAACAATTCTTTTTTTTTTTTTTTTTTTACTTTCTAAACTTTTTAAATAGAAAGTAAGAAACAAACACATTAGCCTAAGCCTGTACAGGGTCAGGGTCATGAGTGTCACAGTCTCCCACCTCCACATCTTGGCCAACTGGAAAGTCTTCAGGGGCAATAACACCCATGCAGCTGTCATCTCCTATAATAGCAATACCTTCTTCTGGAATATCCCCTAAAGGACCTTCCTGAAGCTTCTTTACAGTTAACTTTTTTTTAATAAGTGAAAGGAGTTTACTTTAGAATAACAGTAAAAAGTATTATATAGTTGTCTTATGGGATAAACACCTTATATGCAGTCCATTGTTGACTGAAACATCTCCATGCAGCACATGATTGTATGTGTTAGAGATGCCAGTTGAAGGGCTATACTGCCACCAGAGGGCACAACTGTCTAGGGCATAATATACTCAAGGCTGGAAATACTATTGATCTTTATTTTGACTCAAAACAGTCAAACCTCAATCCAACCTCCTCACACATATCCTGAGTTCACATTTTAGCTGCCAAATAAAACTGCAGGGTCATAACAACTGGAAACATAGGCATTGTATTGTCTAGGACCACTTCAATCTACAAGAGAATATTACAGTATTATCTTTATCTCCAGAATTTGTGAATACCACATAAACATAGGTAGCTGGATCTCAGTTGCATACCCATATGATGATACATTCTATAGCACTGAGAACTTTGAGGATTTAGTGGCTCCACACACTGAACTGGCCCAATCTCTGTTATGTTGAACACTAGGCATCTTTGTTACTCCTGAAAACATTTAAAAAGACTTCAGCGTGGAATATTAGTGTTCTCACAGCTAAGCCTGGCCTTATCTGGAGCCCTTGGACATGAACTCACCTCATGGTGAACATTATTCTAAATATTCCATGACTAAGTAGGCTTTCTGCCAATGAAGTCTTTTATGCCTCCCATTCTACAAAAATACCCAGTTCCTTCCTCTATTTAGTCTTAAGGTTGCTAGCTTTGAATGGTATAAAAATTCTTATAAAATCTCCCTTGTGTAGTTGTATAAATATGTCAGTGAAGAAAGAGAAAACAGCGTAAGCATGTTATGCAATAAGAAACTTAGTACATGGAATAAGGTGTTACAAAATTGATGAAAGGTGAAGAGGAGAAGAGTCTAGGTTAAGAACCACAAAAACAATTCCCAGGATATTTTAATGTGTAGCTGGGATTTAATTTAACCAGGTATGATAAGGCTACAGATGCACATACAACCAAGAGTTTATTACTGGCAGTTCCCTAGAGATGAGTTCACATGACTCAATGCAGGGCCACATGGAGCAGCACCAGAATTGGTCAAGAGGCAGAGGATTGAGGGAAAATCATGGGCAAAAGGCTTTATCGTGGTTTCCAAAGGAAAAACAAGGCAGGACAAGGTAAACAGTTTAGGATTGGCTGTTTCAAATAATTTCAGCAGGATCTGGGCTAGGGGGTGTTCTTCAGTTATTTGATATCTGGCCCTGTGGTGATTTAAGAAAGTGGAAATATTAGCTTTGTATGTGAGAATTAGATAAAGGTTGGGGATATGGACTTTAAGCTAGTTGGTTTGTGTATGGAACACATGTCACTAGGCTGTAGTTTGCTATATTTAGGAATTAGCTAGGCCTGGGAGGGTCAGTTGCTCTATGGCCACCAAGGTCCTCAAACTGTCAAAGCACCTTAATATATAGAAAATTAAAAAATATAATTAATAACTAGGGCACTTAACAATTGACTCACAGTAGTGATGGTGTGTGGGGTTGATTGGGCTCCTGCCTTAGAATTATCACTGAAACTATTGAATTAATAACCACATCACATTGGCTGTAATCCAGGGACAAGAAAACTGAAGTCAAAGAGTTTTTGCTACCACTGTTAATCACAGCCACTGTCTCTCAACACCCAGAAATCTAGAGAATGGAAACTGGAATACTGATGCAAAAAGACCTTACATATTCACAACTCTTTTACCGGTGAGGAAAAAAACTACTAGGAAAAAAGTTATTCATTTCACTTCTGCCTCCCAAATATCACATGAGTGGAACTCCTCTGCCAGGCAAGATAGAAAAACAAAGACCAGATTACCCTTTGTCCTGACACAACTAAAAAAGTAGACAATCTATATGAAACAACAATTTTTAGACAATAGACATCAGGCAGTGAAGGTCAGTGATCTCTGGGAAAGAGGAAACAAAGTGAATCCATTACCACAGCATACAGTTTGAAGAGTGTTTCTAAGTTTCAGCCCAAGGAGAGGGATATATGCAGAGCCTGAAAGTTAGCCAAATGCTGTGTGAAGGCTCTTTTATAAGGACCTTAATCACATTTACAAGAGAAAAGCCCTCATGGCCTAATTACCTCTTAAAGGCCCCACTTCTTAATACTATCATGTAGGCAACACCTGAACTCTGAAGGAGACACATTAAAATTGTAGTACTCACTCTCTAATAACATTTAGAATCAAACTTTTAAACAATCAAAAAGTTTCACAAGTAACTTAATTGTAATCCAAAACAAAGCTTAAGAATATTTAAAGGAATACAAAAATATCTGTCATCCAACAAGGTAAATCCAAAGGCTGACACTCAATCAGAAATTAGCAGATATACAAATGCAAAGAAACAAAAATATGTGACCCATAAAATCCAGAATATATAAAGAACTCTAACAACTCACTAACAAGAAGGCAAATAACCCAATTAAAATAAGGCAAAGGATATTAATAACAGTACTAGACGTTTCTCCAAAGATGATATATAAAGGTCAAATAAACACATGAAAAAATGCTCTACATTATTTGGTGGATGCAAATCTCAATTAAAATTAAATAATTAAAAATGCAATTTAGTATTTCTTCTAAGTTCTTTACCTCCACTACAGCACTATCAAAAATATATATGATTCATAATGGTGAGATAAATCAGTGAATAAAACAAACAGAAATAGCACAGATAATAAAATTAGCAGGTGAGATCACTAAAACAGTTGCTATATCTAAATTTCATACTTTCGGATTCAAAGATGGCGACAGGTCTCGAACGCCCGCGTCAGGAAACAGCGCGATCCTGAGAGCTGTGTGCTGTGATACCAGAGTATTGACTGCATTTCCAAGAGCAACAAAAGACGAATAATTCTTTCAACAACGATCCTACATCGACAAACAAGCGGCAGCAGGTTCGAGGTTTTGGGGCCGACACGGAGGGGGACTCCTGGGAGCATCCAGGCCCGACTGCGGGAACGAATTGGCGGCTCAGACAGCAAAGGCCGGGAAAGCCAGCAAAGGACTGCCCAGAAGCCGTCTGAAGCACGCGAGACTGGCCACCCTGCGTCCTCTGTGAGTCACCCCCAGCAAAGTCCCACTAGCGGGGCGAACCACGACTCTACCGCCCGCCTGGCCCCCACCCATCACACCAGGCTGGGCGCCCACAACAAAGCTGCCTCCATTTTCTAGGGTGGGGTCTGAAGGGCAGCTTAGTGAGGGCAGGCCAGTCATCTCTGTTTGGTGTGGCTCCCCGCTGGGACGTGCTGGGACTTGCTAATTGCTTACCTCGACGCGGGGCACCCCGGGGTCTGTGGACCGGCTTATAGTCCCACTCTTCCCGCGGATCTCAGACGGGGATGGTAGCGTGGGAAGTCCCCGGCCAGCGTCGGGGGGGCTGGGAAGAGAAGCCCGCCCAGATCGTCTCTCCGCCACACCCTGGGCGCCGGCCCCAGATAAACTCCCTCTTCCCGAGAGGCAGATTCCATCTCTGGGGACCTCAGTTTGGAAGAGCCCCTGGCTGGTTTCTGGTGGGGAGAGGGGAGCCCGGTGTCCCCCTAGAGTTACATTGAAGTGTACCAGTCGGGTATCTAGGGGAGCTGACCCGAGTGGGCGGGGAACACAAGAAGGAATTGTGGGCTGATCGACCCTCCCCCCGAGGAGTTCACTCCCCAGCAGCCGCCCCAGAGAGTCAGGACACCTGCTGGGCAGGGCGGGGGCATGGCACAACTTTGATGACTCAA
>NW_007747108.1:10808-12694 GCF_000696425.1 Galeopterus variegatus | reverse complement strand
CTTTTTCCGTGTCCGGCAACGGATCGCAACCCTCAGTGTTGCCCCCGTACCGGACCGGGGACCGGCAACGGGATCGCAACCCTCGGTGTTGCTCCCGCGCCTCGCTCAGCCAGTGAGCGGGAACCGGTCTGTATGTGGGATCCGAACCCTCGGCGGGCGCCCCGCCGCGCTTCCCAAGCGGCGCACTATCCAGTGCGCCACCGGGCCAGCCCTGGGTCTAGTTTTTTAATCCCATCGGTCAGTCTGTATCTTTTGAATGTGGAGATCACATTTACATTTAGGGTTGTTATCAACCGATATTGTTTTACTCCTGTCATTTTATTGCTTTTTGTTTAGGTGTTTTAAATATCTTTTGTTCCTTTCTTCCTCTTTATTGTCTTCAATGTTAGTTGGATTTTTGAGGTGACATGATTTTGTTCCTTTCTCTTTTTCGCTTGCATTTTTGTTTTAATGGTGGGTTTTGCTCTTTCTTGTGTATGATAGTGATTATCACTTTCTGGATTCCAGATGCAGGACTCCCTTGAGAATTTCTTGCAGGGCTGGTTGTGTGGTGGTGAACTCCCACCGTTTTTGTTTATCTGGGAAATACTCCATTTCTCCCTCATTTCTGAAGGATAGCCTTGCTGGATATAGAATTCTAGGATAGCAATTTGGTTTCTTTTACTATTTTGAATAGATCATCCCAATTTCTTCTGGCCTGTAGGGTTTCAGTTGAGAAGTCTGCTGTTAGTCTGATGGTCTTCAGGCTGGGCCCCCAGTGGCACACAGGATGCTCACCTTGGCTCCTGAGGATCTGCCCTGGACTTAAGGCTGAGCCCCCCCCTCCCCATTATGTGTTTTTAATCTTAAAAATGGGTAACTAATTATCATCTTCTACATACAATTTAACTAAATCCTTCTAAACATAAAATCTGAAGTTTGGAATGGGGGCAAGACACAAATGGACCTTGGGAATAAAAAATATGAATACCTGTTGGCCTGTAGCATAAGAGAGAAGTACTGCTAATAGCCAAGAAGTCAAAATGTGCTCTAATGGATATTAACCTTCTGTTCCAAAGGAAGGAAATGCTTCCTGACTGTTTATCTTCCTTACTTTCATTCTTAATTTGCTCTTATTTCAGCCAACTGTGAATATGTTCTTCCCAGGATCTTAGGGGACTTTACCAATGGAATTTGCAAAATGTAATTGGGATGGTGAATTGTTGGGTACCCCCACACCAACCCTCAAAGGATGCATCTCAAAGCCAAACAAAAATACTATTTTGTATTATCTGCTGTTGGATTTTCTAAGCCCCTGGTCCATTAGAGAGAACTATAGAGCTTTAAGTATATAATAGGTGTATAACCATAAACTACAGAGCAAATTAAATTATTTTGTCTTAATTTTTGAATATCATACATTCAAAAGTATTAAAAATCAAAACAATGAAATGAAGCATACTCTGTTTCTTTCTTACTTCTGTTCCCTTATACTATATTTTTTACCCCTGCCACTCTATCTATACATCATCACTTTTATTAGTTTCCGGTATATTCTTTGAATAAATTTATGCATATGTGAGTAAATACATATATTTTTTTATTCTGTTCTCTCTCTAACACAGAAGGTAACATGTAATAGTCATATGTATGTGTGCATTCCTTTTAATGAACACTTGGGTTGTTTCCAGTTATTTGCTGCTACTAACTGCTACAGTGAATATCATGGCAATATATCATTGCACTTAACGCAGTCCTACCTGTAGAAAAAATTCTCAGCAATAGGATTTTTGGGGGTCAAGGATAAATGCATTTGAAATTTTAGTAATGTTGCCAAATTGCTCCTTAGGGAGCAATATTCTCTAAGCAAAATGAGGGTACATCAAAAAGTTCATGGAAAGATTTGT
>NW_007747108.1:4766-7150 GCF_000696425.1 Galeopterus variegatus | reverse complement strand
AGGAGAAGTATCTCTATAGAATTACCTTTCAGTATTATACCCTTGGCTTTTTTAAAGAAATGGCTAAATGAAGCATGCATTTAGAGCTCTTCCAAACAAATTTCTAGCATTTCCCATATGGTGTTTGGTGCCCTCTGTATGACCTCACAGGACACTTTAATTTGAGAATTGATTTATAGGAAGAGTTTCCTTTTCTCTAATAATGAGAATTAGTGTGTCCCACTGTGTTTCCGTTGGCATCTAGGAAGCACAGAGCAAAGGGCAGCACACAGCAAAGGACACCGTTCATGGAAGGAGACAGGATCTTTACTATCCTATTATCCAGTATGGTTTTTACTCAGTATATTAAGAGCTCAAATGCAGAAATGACTTGGCATAAGCCTCCTAAAAATCGTTTACGGAAACAAACTGGGTAAAAATGACTCCAGCTATGTGAAGGATACTCTCAGATTCAATCAACACATTTTTATTTGGTTTCTACCATTTGTTCAAATAGTTCAGTAAAACATGACAAACCAATCTTGATTCTTTTTAAAGGGAGTCCAGTTTCTAATTTCTAAACAGACAAGCTTTTTAATCTTGTCCATGTAGAGTTCTTACCATCTTATCCCTTGGTGTCATGGAAGCCTTCTCAAAAAAGATGTAAAGTTATGTCTTTGACAAAAATGCAGCTGAAAAGCTATTACTTTGGAAGTATCTTGTAGCTTTTTCTTAAAATTTGAATCATATTTAAAAAGATGTCTTTAAAATTGATTAGACTGTTTCTCCATCCAAATTACACACTTATCAGCCCTGTATAGATAGTAGCTGCTGGAAGTGACAAAGACAATTTGCACTCAGGCCTGAGTATCTCCAAAGGCTTTTTTTTCCCCATTATACTAGGCAGCATTTATACTTGACTTTACCCTTGTGGGACCATGAGCTACATTGTGAATCATTAAATGTACTTTTCATGTCGCAATTAAAACACTATTTAATGCACATAATTTTTCAGTTTCCTCTGGGAATATGAAATTATGCACATGTATATCTTTATATATGTACATTTCCTCCTGCTCCAAGTGGTAATAGTGACAATTTATAGAGCAAGTGACACACTGTAACTTTGTTATATATGCGGAATGCAGAAATTTTTTATTAGGATTGCTTTTATAAGCTTGTCAGCTTCCAGAGAGGTCTTTGAATAATCTGTTCTGGATTTTGTGACTATGCAAAAAGTCAGCATGATGTTCTTTTGCCATAGCTTGCAGTTTATTGGTGGTTTTTAAATGCCCTCTTGTTTCAAAATGATATTTACAACCTGTTCTTTACTTGTGCAATGTATTTTGGGTGTAGAACCAAGAATAAAGTTGAGCTAGTGGAGCTCTGTAAACAATGGTCAGTGAAGTAAAACCCTAGGACTGAAGACAGGACAGATGCATAGTAACAATTCTGCATCCTGAAGCTCTCTCAACTGAAAGCTAACCATGTGGGTTCTAAAAGCAGCTGAGATGATTGGCAATATGAGGTATCTTCAAAAAGTTCATGGAAAGATTTGTATTACCTTTTAATTCTATTTTTCTATGAACTTTTTGAATTACCCTCACACAGTCTCTTAAACAGAGTTCTAGGGACACTTTTACAACCAGGCCCATAGTGCTTAAGCAATTAATTCATTCAATAAAATATATGCATGTAAGTGCATATGCACATACAGATGTACACATATGTATGCAGGTATATATATGTACATACACTTACACAATGCATATCGAAATGAACTTATTGTCTAAGATTTCTGCTTTGGTATATTCTGTCGTATTAGAATATACACAGAGATATTTCAAATGAGAAACATATCTGTGTGAACACTTTATTTATTTTATTTATTTATTTTTATAAAGATGACCAGTAAGGGGATCTCAGCGCTCAACTTGGTGGTGTCAGCACCATGCTCTCCCAAGTGAGCTAACCAGCCATCCCTATACAGGGATCCGAACCCTTGGCCTTCATGTTATCAGCACCACACTGTCCCAAGTGAGCCACGGGCCGGCCCTGAACACTTTATTTTTATGGTCATCTTCCTATGTCAGCTGAGGCTAAATGAAATCAGAACTGCTAGCCATCACCTTACACACCAAATGACCCTGAAAGCTAAGTTTCCTCAATTGATTTCTGCATTTCATGTATTAGAGAGTGCACCTTTGGCATGATCTACTTCTTAGCCAGCTGTTGGACGTTCAGCCTCGATTTCTATTATGAGAGCTTTGATTGGTTATTACAAGAAATGAGTTCAGTAAAGCAAGCAAGGATGTGGAACAAATAAAAGCAATGTCTTTCGTGCCCAGTCTTTGTTGCTGCTGGGCGTATATCCATGCAGTTCTGCTAGTAGAATTGTTCATTAA
>NW_007747108.1:2538-3766 GCF_000696425.1 Galeopterus variegatus | reverse complement strand
TGAACCCTCGGCAGGAGCGCTGCCACGCTCCCAAGCGGCGCACTGTAGCAGTGCGCCACCGGGCCGGCCCAATTGAAAATATTTTTAAATGTACCTTTCTCTTCAATTGGCTTATGACCTTAGAATGGATTTCTTTTTTTTTCTTCTTTTTTTTTTTTTTTGGTGGCTTGCCAGTAAGGGCTTCTAACCCTTGACCTTGGTGTTACCAACACCTCATTCTAACGTAAGTGTATAGATACAGAAATTTTCTCCACTTCTTCAAAATGGTTTGGCTCCCTGCTAAACTCTTAAAATGTTTTTGTTTTAAAAAATTCTTTTGAATACTTTCCCTAATCATGGCTTAGGAGAGAAAATTCAATATTCGTTGTTGATCTCTTTGTTAGAGAAGGATATTGGTTGTGGGAAGTTTCTGGGTAAATAATATACTAATTCTTCAGATGGCCGTTAACAATTTTGAAACAGATTAGTATGTATAAAACTTGGAAGGGAATATTACATGCATTTTTAGTACCATTAGGCATATTCACCATTAGCAAAGATTACATAAAACTCGACTTTTCCACTAATACTTTAAAAATAGGCAAATATTAGTCTATGTTATTAACAGGATAATTCATGTTAATATATTTTATATACGTATATGTGTTTGCCTACATATACCATCATTCTTCCTTTCTCTCTCCAGACAAGTAAAACATCTCTGATATATTTATTTTATTAGAGAGAGATTCTTATAAATGAAAATTATTTGGAGTGCATGTGAATGCCTATTGTTTCTATACCTGGAAGAATATCCAAATCATGGTGAAAGCCTTTAAAACTACATATCCCCAAGTCACTTCTCTAGAGACTCAATAGTCAAGAGGATGAAATATGGATTTTTTTTTTTCTTTTTACCTCTTTTTTGAAAAGCTGTCCTTGTACTGTTGATGCACAGTCAGGTCTGAGAACTACTGTCTTTATACTACTTCTAGATAGGGTATATGTCATTACTGTTCTGAACTTTGTGTTTTCTTTGTTATGTAGAACACTGAGTCATATCCATAGTGTGTGTACACACAATATATACTACACATGTTTACATATACACATGTATACGACACACATACCTTGAACTGTCATTTATTATGTATTTCTAAATTAGAAATGATTGTATACTGACAGCTGAAAGCAAAGACATTGCTTTCATAGGTCACAAATTACCTATAAATTTTGAACTTTTTAATCT
>NW_007747108.1:0-233 GCF_000696425.1 Galeopterus variegatus | reverse complement strand
TGTGATGCCTTGGAGAAACTAACCCCAATGGTTTAGTCTAACTTATATTAAAACATTTTTTTTCCCTCTGGAACAAAATATAAGCTCTACTGTAACCTTGTTCTACAACAAAGACTGCTTAGCCTACTCAGCAAAGTCTCAGCAAATAATTTTAGTTCACCATCTCCATGAAATGATTCTAAATGTAAAACAACTCTCAGATGCTATAATTAGTCATTTACCTTTTCATTTAT
>NW_007747107.1:12489-12696 GCF_000696425.1 Galeopterus variegatus | reverse complement strand
TCCAGAAGTAATGCATTATTTCAAGAAGTTGACTAACTCACAACAGTTTGAGGGCAGCTTTTGTTCTTACAGGGAAGGAGATGGGTCATAACATTTCCCGTATCATTATACTTCAGATTTGATTTATTTAACTTTAATTGTGAACCTTTGTTACACTTTCCTCTATGTAACTGAGATGGAGAAAAGAGAAAAAAGAATTCACTCAAA
>NW_007747107.1:6499-7164 GCF_000696425.1 Galeopterus variegatus | reverse complement strand
GGCCCAAGATTTACTTCTTTTTTAAGTCTTAATAAAGTCCATCCTTTGGCTCTTAAATCTTTAGTTTCTTCATCTCTAAATTGGGGATAATGACAGCCTTATCATTAGATAGTTATAAATATTAAATGAGATATTGCATATATAACCCTAGCACAATGCATGGAAAATATTGAGCCCAGTTAAGTGCCTACTGCTCATACTACAAGCAGTAGAATCATTATTAGTTATATTATCCCAATTAGCTCAGTTAATAGGTAAGTCACAAAATCCCCAGTCCTCAATTTATTAGAATTATAACAAATTTCTGGCCATCCTATATGATTTTGGTGAACTTCAAAGAGCTAATGATACAGTTATAGGAATAAAACCCAGGTAAGCCTGGAACCAAACTGATGGGGGAATTTTACATTAAGAAAATCCTCTCAGTTAAAATAACTGATGCAGTTTCTGTTTTTTGACTTGACTGTGACCAATAATAACTTACATTTTATGAGGCGAGAGAATTGATATCTTTCATTTCTCTATGAAATGTTAGTAGAATTGTTTTAAACTGATAAATCCCTCTATAAGGGTCAATTATGTGAACTATCAGTCATGCATTACTTCCAGAAGTAATGCATTATTTCAAGAAGTTGACTAACTCACAACAGTTTGAGGGCAGCTTT
>NW_007747107.1:0-1054 GCF_000696425.1 Galeopterus variegatus | reverse complement strand
CTCTAGATATGACCCTTCCTCAGACTGAAATCCCTTGAAAGTTGATGAAATTAGGGGTGACAAACCTAATTATAGAACAGTCCAAGACTTGGAGAGGAGTGTAGGAGTAAAATTATAGCAAATGACTTACTTTCAAAAATCTCCTCCCCAAAGGTTTATGGAGTTTACAAACTAAATTCTTTTGGCAGTGTTTCTATATAAGAAAATATCTTAAAATAAATGGAAAACTGCAAACTCATAATAAATGCACAGTGTTTTTTTCAATCTATTTCTTCTTCCTATTTTACACCAGGATCAGAAAACTCAATAATTTTTATTTAGAGTGGAAAAACATTTGCCCAGTTGTACTAGTTGCTGTATAAAAAGTTATCCCAATAATACCACAATCTTTTTTTTTTTTCTCATATACTTTCTTAGGGTCCAGAATCCAGGAGCAGCTTAGCTGGGTGCTTCTTGATCAGGCAGGGTGGATTTATTTATTAATATGCTGTCAGCCTAGGACCCAAAATACTTTTAGGACACATGAAAATGTTTTAATTTATTTTATTTTTATTTTTATTTATGTTTTTAAATTTTTATTGAAACATACTGATTGTACATATTTATTGCCAGAACCTTATATTTCAATACATGTATACATTGCGTGCTGGTCTACTCAGGGTCATTAGCCTATTCATCATTGCAAACAATCATTTCTTGGTGGTGTGTGCATTTGAGATCCTCTCTTCTAGTCGTTTGATTACATGCAGTAAATCATTATTGATTGTCGAATTCTGGGGTGACTGTATATCAGTAGGTCTTCTTTTTCCTACCTTTTGATACTATTTTTCTTTATAGCAAAATAAAACATAAACTTTTAAGTCAGAGAAAATGTTTTAATATACAATATTAATGTGTTTATCTTTATGATAATATAATGTCTATACATATTGCCAAAATTTTATTTTAAACAATTATATAGGTTGGTAAAACAAATGTAATACATACTTTTGTGCAGTGGTCTCTCACTCTTTCCTCTTCTTCTTTATTCAGGTGTGCTGTATAGATAGATAGA
>NW_007747106.1:2672-12696 GCF_000696425.1 Galeopterus variegatus | reverse complement strand
GCCTGATCTGAGCCGGCCGGCTCCGCCCACCCCCGGAGAAAATGGAGGCAGTGCTGATGAATGCGCCTAGCCTGGTGTGGTAAGCGGGGGCCGGGTGGGCCTTTGCCCCCGAAGCGGGGCTGTGCTGGGGGTCTCTCACAAAGCTCCCAGAGCTGGGCCGATCCCGTGCCTTCCTCTCTGTCTCTGCATCGCCACTGCCATCTTTCCTGGCCTTTGTTGCCTTGGGCTGCTCGGTCTCCCGGCATGGTTGTGGCACTCTCAAGAATCTTCTTTTGCATCGGCCCTAAAACCTCAAGACTGTAGTTGCTTTTTTTCATTCCAGATTAGTTGATCAGTAATTTATTTGTTTTTTGTTGCTCTTGGAAATGCAAATAGTACTCTGGCAGCACAGCGCACACTTCTCAGGCTCGCTGTGTCCTCTGGCACGCTCGCTCCAGACCCATCGCCATCTTGCTCCTCAACAGTTATTATTTTCTGTGGCTTCCTAAGACTCATTTGCCTACTCTAAGTCACTAAAATATTCCCTTTTGTTTTCCTCTCATAGCATTATGCTTTAGCTTTTATGTTTAGGATTATGATCCATCTTTTTGGTGGGGGAGATGGGGACTAACCAGTACAGGGATCCAAACCCTTAACCTTGGTTTTATTAGCATCACACTCTCCCAAGTTAGCTAACTGGCCAGCCCCCTTAGGTTTATTACTCATCTTTATGTTCCTTTTGTGTATTGTTTAAAGTAGACCTTGAGGTATTTTTTTCTTCCCCCCGAAGGATATCTACTTTTAATAGTCAAGGTTCTCCGGAGAAACAGAACCAAAAGGATAGATAACAGATAGATGATAAATAGATAGATAGATAAATAGATAGATATTCATTATAAGGAATTGGCTTACAAAATTATGGGGGCTGAGAAAGTCCAGGATCTGCAGCCAGCAAGCTAGAGACCCAGGAGAGCCACTGACGTTGTTCCTGTTTGAGTCCAAAGGCCTGAGAACAGGAGAGCTGATGATATAAGTTTTAGTCCATCTTTGGAGGCCTGAGACCTAGGAGAGCTGATGGTGTTTCAGTCTGAAGGCAGGAGAAGAGTGATGTCCTAGCTCAATCAGTCAGGTAGGCAGATTTCTTCTTACTAAGCCACTTTGTGCTAGTCAGCTCTTCAATTGATTGGATAAGTCCCATCTACAAGAAGTAGGGGAATCTGCTTTACTCAAGTCTACTATTCACATGTTATCTCCTTCAGAAACACTCTCATAGACAATCCAGAATAATGTTTGACCAAATGTCTGAGTAACCCATGGCCCAGTCAATTTAGACTGTTTATTCTAGCCCCATTGTTGAAAAGATTTTTCTTTTCCTATTGGATGCTTTCCTTGTTGAAAATCAAATGAGAGGGCCAGCCCATGGCTCACTTGAGAGAGTGTGGTGCTGATAGCACCAAGGCCATGGGTTTGGATCCTTATATAGAGATGGCTGGTTCGCTCACTTGGGAGAGCGTGGTGCTGACAACATCAAGTCAAGGGTTAAGATCCCCTTACTGGTCATTTTAAAAAAAAAAAAAAAAAAAGAAAGAAAGAAAATCAAATGACTATGTGTGAATGGATCTATTTCCAGGTAAATGAGATAATTATTATTCTATGGGTCCATGATGCTGACTACCGCTACAGCTTTCAAGAAGTTTAATGAGGATGACAGTGGTGATAGCACAAAGGGTCAATTTTCAAGTCAGACTCACTGAGTTCAGAGATTTTACCCACAGACCAAACTTGACTCTATAAATCACTAGATAGTAAATATTTCAGGCTTTGCAGGCCGCACATGGACTGTGTCACAAATTTTTCTTTATTATTTTTTGAACAACACTTTAGCTCATAGGCTCTTATTTGCTGATTCCTTATTTAAAGGATACTGGTAATCACAAGTCACAAAGAAAGAATGAAGAAACGTGAAGACCCTTAATGCAACTCTTATGTCTGTATTTCCTGCACTAAAATGCATTCCAGCCCAGATTTAACAAATGGGATATCTAAGTTATACATGTATGGTATCATTGACACAAAGGGTACTATTTTGATCACAAAAATCTCCATTTTATAATCTAATAATTTTATACTATGATACTTACATAGCTGATACAGGTGAATTTCAGCAGACCAAAGTAGAATAATTCCAACCCAGGTAGAATACATAATTCTAAAGGCATTTTAGGAAATACCACCAAGAGATCTGGTTAGTGTGTTTGCAAGGAGATTTGCACAGGGTATTTCTTCCTTTGCCAAATTTTCTCCCCAGGTGTGCTCATGGGTTAGAGAGCAGCTGCCATCCCCTCCTTCCGAGCAAGATTGAAGCAAGTTTGTTGTTAGTATTGAGAAGACCTGATAACAGATTCAAATGAAAAAAGGACAATGAAGATCAAACCAGAAATTATGAAAGTGAGTAAAACAAAGCCTTTGGAGAAGTATGAGTAGGTAAAATTTAGACACAGATCTCAGGCCTTAGCCTTAAGTTGGAGCAGGTATATTTTCCTAAGAGACTGGCCAAAGTAAAAGATATGGTTTAAATATAAAGGAATGTAAAAGAGGTATGTTTATGCTGGATAACCTTAATTTGAAGAGTGACAATGGAAATTGAATCTCTGCTATAAATGAAGAGGGAGAAATGAACAGGGGACCTGAGAAAAGTGGAAAGTTTGAAGGAACCGCTATAGGAAATGTGATAAGTCTTCAAAAAGCTAAAAGACAGTAGCTGTGGTTATTTTATTGTAGTAATAAAGTGATGGATAATAATCAGCTAATGTTTCAATTGAATGCTATGGGCAAGGCAATTTAAAACACTCTTGTTAGATAAAACAAAATTGTATTATTCACAAGTATTAGATTCTAAAGTCAGCCAGTATGGTGAATATTTCATATACTAAAAAACATTTAAAAATTGTCAAGGAAGGACATAGATGGACTATTTCTCATTAAATCTAATGCAGCCACGTTTATCTTCAGCACTGAAATAGACTGCTAGTTCTGTTTGAGTTGTTAGCTTGCATTTTGGAGCTATATTGCATGAAAAATATTTATCTTTGACTAAAAGATTAGCACACTTAGATCTCTCATCTCATGCTTGCTTCAGGACAGAGACTTACTGGGTAGAATGGTTGATGGGATCAGACATTCCATTTGCATTATTCTCCTTCTCAAGCAAAGATATTTCACTTTGAATAAGTTAAATACCCATGTGATATGACTCCATGATTCTCACAAAGACTCCAGAACTGACGATAATGTTCTGATTTTCCTATTTTTAATTCAATATGCATATTAATGAGGTACAAAGCTGACCATCACCACCTCTGCCCAAGATGTGATGATGAGATCAGTACTACCAGCATGCCTATTGCTGCAAATTGCAATTATTCCCCGTGTCCCCCACCTAATTAATTCCCTACTTTCCCCCCTGCCCCTCTGCCTCTGGCTACCCTTTGTATGCTCTCTGCCTCTGCAAATCCCACACTCCTGTGTTCTTTCTTTCTTTCCTTCTTTCTCTCTTAGCTTCCACTTATGAGTGAGGACATGCAGGATTTTTTCCCTCTGTGCCTAGCTTATTTCACTCAAGGTAATTTTCTCCAAGCTCATCCACGTTGCTGTGAATGGCAGAATTTCATTCTTTTTTTGTGGCACAGTAGTATTCCATGGTGTATATATAACACATTTTCCTTATCCAGTCATCCATCAATGGACATTTAGTTCGTTCCACATCTTGGCTAGTGTAAATAGAGCTGTGATGAACATGGGAGTGCAGGCATCCCTTTGACATGATGATTTCCATTCCTTTGGGTATGTACCTAGAAGTAGGATCACTGGATGGTACGGTAGATCTACTTGTAGCTGTTTGAGAAGCCTCCATACTGTTTTCCATAATGACTGTACTATTTTATAGTCTCGCCAACAGTGTAAGAGTGTTCCCTTCCCTCCACATCTTTGCCAGCTTCTGGTATTCTCTGTCTTTTTGATTATAGCCAGTCTAACTGGGGTAAGATTATATTTCAATGTGGTTTTAATTTGCATTCCCCAGATGATTAGTGATGTTGAGCATTTATTTAAATGCCTGTTGACCATTTGTATATTTTCCTTCAAAGAATGTCTATGCAGCTCCTTTGCCCATTTTTTAATTGGGTTATTAGGTTTTTTTTACTTTGTTAGTTGCTTGAGTTCCTTGTATATTCTGGATGTTAATCACTTCTAATGTATAGTTTGCAAATATTTTCTCCCATTCTGTAGGTTGCTGTTTCTCTCTGTTGATTGTTTCCTTTGCTATGCAGAAACTTCTTAGTTTGATATAATCCCATTTATTTATTTTTTCTTTTCTTGAGTTGATTTTGGTATGTGGTGAGAGGTGCAGGTCTAGTTTCATTTTTCTGCATATGTATATCCAATTTTCCTAGCACCACTTATTGAAGAAGCAGTCTTTTCCCAAACATATGTTTTTGTGCCTTTGTCATACATCAGTTGGCTGTAAGTCTGTGGATTGATTTCTCAGTTTTCTATTCTGTTCTAATGGTCTGAGTACCTAATTTTATGCCAATACCATGTTGTTTTGGTTACCATAGTTTTATAGTGTAATTTGAAGTCAGATAGTGCTATGTCTCTGGCTTTTTTTTTTTTTTAACTCATGATTGTTTGACTATTTGGGGCCTTTTGTTGTTCCCATATTAATGTGAGAATTGTTTTTTCTGTTTCTGTGAAGAATGTCATTGGCATTTTGATGGGGATTGCATTGAAACAGTAGATCACTTTGGATAGTATGGACATTTTCACAATGTTAATTCTTCCAATCCAAGAGCATGGAATGTCTTTCCATCTTTTGTGTCTGCTTTAATTTCTTTCAGTGGTGATTTGTAGTTCTCATTGTAGAGATCTTTCACCTCCTTGCTTAAATTCATTCCTAAATATTTTATTTTTTTGGTGACTATTGTCAATGGGTTTACTTTCTTGATTTCCCTTTCTGTTAGTTCACTATTGGAGAATATAAAACCAACTGATTTTTTTGGTGTTGATTTTTTTATCCTGCAAAGTTACTGAAATTATTAATCAGCTCCGAGAGTTTTTTTATGGAGTCTTTAGGTTTTTCTATATATAGGATCATGTCATTTGCAAATAGAGACAGTTTTACTTCATCTTTTCCAATCTGGGTGCCCTTTATTTCTTTCTCTTGCCTGATTGCTGTGGCTAGTACCTTCAGGACTATGTTAAATAAGACTGTTGGGAGTGGGCATCCTTGTCTTGTTCCTGTTCTTCCTTCTCTTGTTCCTGTTCTTAAGGGAAAAGTCTTTAGTTTTCCCCATTCAGGATGATATTGGCAGTGGGCTTGTCATAGATGGATTTCACCGTGTTGAGATATTTTCCTTCTGTACTAATTTTCTGAGAGTCTTTATCATGAAGTGATGTTGAATTTTTTTGAATGCTTTTTATGCATGTATTGAGATAATCATATGGTTTCTTCCTTGATTTTGTTGATGTGGTGTATCACGTTTATTGATGAGTTTATGTTGAACCATCCTTGCATCTTTAGGATGAATCCCACTTGATCATGGTCTATAATTTTTTTGATGGGCTGCTGTATTCTGATTGATAGTATTTTATTGAGGGTTTTTGCATCTGTGTTCATCAGGGATATTGGTGTAGTTTTAATGGATATCACAGAAATACAAAAACTCACTAGATATTATTACAAACAACTATATGCCAACAAATTTGAAAACCTGGAGGAAATGAATAAATTTCTGGACACATATAAACTATCAAGACTGAACCAAGAAGAAATAGAAAATCTGAACAGACCAACAACAAGCAACCAGATTGAAACAGTCACCAGCAGTCTCCCAAGAAAGAAAAGTCCAAGACCAGATGGCTTTACTGCTGAATTCTACCAAGTCTTTAAAGAAGAATTAATACCAATTCTTTTAAAACTATTCCAAAAAAGTTGAAACAGAGGCCACTGTCCCAAAGTCATTCTACGAGGTCAGCATCACCTTTATACCAAAACCAGACAAATATACAACAAAAAATATTTTGATTTTATAAGTGAGGAAACTGAGACTCATTTAAATAACTTAAAGAAGGCCAAACAGTTAACAAGTAGCATAAACTTGGGATTTGAGCTCAAGTGTCCCTGAATCCAAACATGCTGTATAAATTCACAGTTTTGTTATATCCCTGACCACTGTTTCACAGCTTTCGAGTAAAAGGAGAGAAAGTGGATAGGGATGACCTTGATTAGTGATTGAGGAGGAAAATATAGAGACTTAAAATGAGGTTTCAAACATTCAATATTTGAGGAAATGGCTTATCTTAGAGTCCTGACTAGTTGGGAAGAAAAGAGAAGACAAACTTGAACATATATTGGGACAATTGGAAAGGGTGAGATACTGAGTTTCAATATCATTCAATACAAATAAATTAAACCTCTATTCTGTTTTATGCATTGGGCAGTGGCTAATTGTCCATGACTAAGGTGTGGTGGTTAAACT
Organism: Galeopterus variegatus; assembly: GCF_000696425.1. Taxonomy (NCBI): domain Eukaryota; kingdom Metazoa; phylum Chordata; class Mammalia; order Dermoptera; family Cynocephalidae; genus Galeopterus; species Galeopterus variegatus. The sequence goes on along the minus strand of NW_007747106.1, from coordinate 6,181 downwards.
ATAGATCATTATGTAAGTTCAGTGAGACGGAAGAATGGGAGTTGTAGCACTTTAAGAACTAGCTTTACCCAAGAAGGCAATTGGAGTTGTAAATATTAGATGCTGTGGAAATAAGTCATCATTTGGTGGCAAAAGACAGAATCTCTCTAAAACAGGTGTCCGTGAACTATAGTATTAGTGAAAGGCTTACATGGATCCCTACTACAGAAATTATGTCAAGGGCTCATAAAGACTGCTACTTCTGAAATGTTCTTTGGTAATCTCACTACGTCATGACTGTATATTTTGATTTTTTGTGTTTATGTTCTTCCTTCAAGTAGTCTCTATACTGGATCATATTTAGTTCAACAAAATTAATTTCTTTGAGGTGGAAAGAGGTTTCTGGTTGGGTGTATTTTACAAGGTGATTGCAATAAAAACTGTGAAACAGCTTGTTATCCACACAGAGGATTAGAAGATATCTTCAAAGTATTCCTGACTGACAGTTGTGTGGTAAAGGGTGTGATGCTGAAATTCTTATCTATAGTTGCATATTAAAGAAAGAATCAGAGGAGATTAGTGCTCTCTCTGCAAAATGTGTGGGATACCAAAATACACCCTGAATTTAACATAGTTTTCAAAAGGATTATAAATTATTAACCTGAGAAAGAGATAAGAAAGGAAACCTAAATGCATGTATTTAATATTTCTAATCTATTGGGTTGATTTTAGGCAGTCTGTGCCAAATGTTAGAAAATATAAGGATGGACAAGAGTAAATATGTCTTTTTCAGAGCATTTCCTACTTCAAAATCATTCTAAAAGAACAGAAAATACATTTCTGGTCACAGCTGAGTGTATTTTTAGGAGTGGTTTTCAAAACTTGAAAGAGACTTCAAAGAAATGTAAATATCATGCTCTGTTCTCTCCCATTCCCCCCTAAGGTCAGTTTCCTGGCAGGGTTCTTTTCAGTCAGAAAAGTCGTCTTTGCCAGTACCAGCCTATTGGGAGACAATTGTGTGTAGGGCAGCTGCCTTTTCAATGAGAGATGTCTCTTCTGAAAATCTTTTTCTTGTACCTTCTCAGGTCTGAGAAGCCAGTCATCTAGTTGTCATTCCATATGCTATGCCATATGCTAATTTGACATGAAGCTGGATTGCAGGCAAGTCTGTTTCTTCCAGACATCACTCCAGGAGAGTAGACAGGACAGTGGGACCACGTCAATAAGCGGACCAGTTTCATACCCTTGAACGGGGCCCACTGTCTTTTCATACTATCCTTATAGGGGTGAGATGATTTAAAGATGGTTAATATTAGTTTCAGATGTAATCCCTAAAAGTAAGCATCTAGTGATAGATGTTATATTCAATTTCACAAAAATTCTCTGTTAGAATTTCTGATTTCAAAAGAAAGTTTCCCCAGGTAAGAGTGAGTAGCCATTTCAGAGCATTTAGATGGATGTGATTTAATAACGCTTTTATCCAAAATCTACTTCTTTGGAAAACTTGGGATCTCACTGTGAAATTTCTATTTTTTGAAAAGGATGAAAAGTAAGAAATTTTTAAATAAAAAATAAATGGGAATGCATTTCAGAAATGTTTTGAGAAAACTGTGCTGTTGTATCTTTAAGAAAGTACTCATGGAGATGCATCCACCTTGGGGTTACAGGATGATAAACAAGGTCTGGTCGAGAGCTCACAGACTGGGCTGCAAAAGTGATTGGCTGAGGGCAGAACAAAGTAAGTCTTCATTGTCTTACTGTCTGGGAAGACTTTGAGACAAATTGACTGATAATGACAGAAACAAACAAAAAATAATAAGTAGATTTTCCCTTTCACTGTGGAAATCTGTGTGGGTGGGTCATGTTTGATTTCATAGGATGCTGATGAAGTGAAGCATGTAATCATCTCTTCTATACCAAACCATACTTTTCTTAAGAGAAATTCTACCGTAATGTATGTCCTTGAGCACCTGGCCTTAGACACATCTGTACCTGCTCACTGTGCCAACCAGGCATTTTGTTACAGGAGTTTGGCATTGGAAGTCATGTGTATGGTACACATATTAAAGTAGTAGTATCTGTTTAATTAAACCAGGATGATGAAGATAATGACAGCAATGTGTGTGATTTTCTTATGTTAGAAAGGGAGGAGAAGTGGGCTGTGAAGGGGACTGCTGGTTTTGTTGTATGTGTTTCTACTTCAGGGACCACTCAATCTTGTAGACACCAAAATTCAATTTTTCTGAGCTCTACCAGGGCTTATAGGCTCTGTATATTCAATACTGACTAAACTCTCAAGAGACTAGTGATAAACGGCAATGTCAACTTATTTACATCAATCTTGTAGACACCAAAATTCAATTTTTCTGAGCTCTACCAGGGCTTATAGGCTCTGTAGATTCAATGCTGACTAAACTCTCAAGGGACTAGTGATAAACGGCAATGTCAACTTATTTACGGTAGAATATCTATCTGGCATTCAGTGGCTTCTCCAGTTTGTCCAGTGGGAATATTAGCAATCCTCACTGGGAAAATGTTTACCAGAATTGAACTAGACTGCTCAATAATTTGGCCACCTAAGAGGGAGGAATTACAGTCTCAGAATACTTTCAACTCATTTGTATAAGTCAATGTCAACATCATCAATACCATCATTGAAACCTTTTAAAGAAAATGTTGGGAAACAGAGGCATTTGGATTTGGAGGCGTTCCCATCTTTCTTTTTGTCATCAGTCCTTCTCAGTTTCTATTTGATCTAATTTGTTCTGGAACCACTGAGTAATGCCTCTGTCTTACTCCATTTTGTGCTGCTGTAACAAAATACCACAGATTGAGTAATTTATAAAGAATAGAAATTTATTTCTCATAGGTCTGGAGGCTGGGAAGTCTAACATCAAGAGGCTGGCATCTGGTAGGGCCTTTCTGCTGTGTCATCCCATGGTGAAGGCAAAAGGGCAAGAGAGAGCAAGAGGGGACCAAACTCAACCTTTTGTAAGGAACTCACTCCCATGATAACGAACCTAACCCTTCGGAAATGAACCCGCTCTTGCAATAACAGAATTAATTCATTCATGAGGGTGGTGCCCCCATGACCTGAACACTTCCCATTAGTCCCGTTTCCCAGCATTACTACATTGGAGATCAAGGTTCTAATACACGAACTTTGGGGGACACATTCAAGCTATAGTGGCCTCATTCTTCAAAGGTACCCTGTCCTTAACTTGTCCTGTTGCTGGTAGCCCCTGACATTGTAACACTTATGCCCTTCACACCAGGTTCCTCAAGGTTTGTATCTAAATATCAGGACAGACAGACACTGGTCTAATGAACTCTGAGGTATACATTTACCAATAACAGCTCAATCTATTTGAGATTATCTTTAAAAAGACTAAACTCAGCAGATGAAATTTAAGGTCCTACATGTATAAACAACCTCTCATGTTAAATTAGTGTGAGATTTTGCTCAGCAAATAACATATAGTAAAATGACATAATGAGATTTTTTTCATACCCTCTAAGAGTACATTGTT
>NW_007747106.1:0-1299 GCF_000696425.1 Galeopterus variegatus | reverse complement strand
TTATTGCATATTTTATCCTCACCCGTCATTATATAATATTGTAAGTTAGCAGAAAGCAGTAGGAGATATTCCAATTTTTTCAGCTCTGGAAAGTCTGAATTTTGTCAGGTGTTATCAGAGTTTAGAACTTGAAACATTTAATGGGTATGAAATGATATTTCTTTGCTTTAAAACATAATTTCTTCTAATAATATTGGGCATATTTCTCTGTGTTTACTCACAATTTAGGTTTTCTTTTCTGTGAATTTCTTGTTTCTATTCTATACCCTTTTTTTGACTTAGATGTTTTTTAAATAATTTATTTTTAGTAATCTTTTATATATTTTGGATTCAAATTCTTTGCCTGTTATGTATTAGAAATATTTTATCTTAGGCTGTGGCTTCTCTTTGAATTTTGTCNACTTTTGGAAGAAATTATAATACAATAGTATGTAAAAGGTATGAAAGAGATGCTTTGCAAGAAAAGGAAGTAGTGGTAGTTCAGGGAATTTTTCAGACAGGAGGCATGACAAGAATTGAAGCTTTGAAGTGCTCTGGGCTGGAAGATAAGACAGGGCAAAGAGCATGGGAGAGAGACTAGCTCTTTAAGAGAACTGCAAATAGTTCAGAATTTCTGAACTTTAAGGGAAAGTAAAATATAAAAACTGGAGAGTTAGGTAAAAGCCAGGTTTTTTTCATAAGAGGCTTGAACTTTGTCCTGTTAGCAGTGAGGAGCCACTGAAGAATTTTAAAGCAGGCAAGACATATACTATGTGTCTGAATGTATGTCAGCATTTAAGATTATCCTCTANAATAACATATAGTAAAATGACATAATGAGATTTTTTTCATACCCTCTAAGAGTACATTGTTTGTAATGTAGATAAATAATCTCTGGAAAAATGAGGATGGATTATTCCCCACTATTCTGTATGGGACAAACCACAACTTAATTATTTTGCTCATTTCTAGAGGTCCCACTCATTCATTCATCCATCCATCCATTCATTTATTCATTCATTCATTTATTCAAGCATTAAGCATGTAGTGTATCCCAATCAAAGCATTAGCTTTAGGTAATGAAAAACTAAAAAATTTAGTTTTTTTCTGAAGACAGAAAAAATAATGATATTAATAATACCAGCAATAATAATGATAATAGTATCTACCGTTTACTTATTTGAACCTACTTTGTGTCATGACCTGTCTCTGATCTTTCTATAATTCATTTAAGCCTCATAACACCATATTAGTAAATATTACTATCCCCATTTTACAATCAGAGAAGTTAAGTAAGTTGCCTAAGGTCACTCAGCTTTT
>NW_007747105.1:14107-14711 GCF_000696425.1 Galeopterus variegatus | reverse complement strand
GGGCTGACATGAGAAGTTCTGGAAGAAACACCCTCAAGAAATCTAAGTCTCTTGGGACTTAGAGGAGGAAGCAGACAGTATTGGGCTTGCAGAATTCCCAAATGAGGGAAACGAGCCAACATTTCAGAGGATGATGTGGGGGACAGAAGGATAGGGAAAAAAGCAGTCTTTCCACTGTATTTTGTTGAAAGAAAGTTAAGTCTGGGAGTAAGTCTTTGACTTGAAAGACAAAGACTGTCTTTGTGGCGGTGGTGACATATAGTGAATGAGCAATCGCAATACACGTAGTCATCGCTTTGACAGTTAGGAACACGGGCAGAAGCTGTCAGGCTTGAGGGATGAGTGGGAGTTAGCTGAAGAGTGGGCTGGGGGTGGAAAAGTCTTCCCAGCACAGGGAATGGTACCTGCGAAAGGTACAGCACATTTAGGGAAAAAAAAATAAAGTTCCTTATGGCTGCAGCACTGTGTTAGGGGGCAGGAATGGCGAGCGTTGAAGCAGGAGGCAGATGCAAAGGCCTTTAAACCACATTTTAAGAGAATGGGTTTGGGCCAGCCCAGTGGCGCACTGCTACAGTGCGCCGCTTGGGAGCGCGGCGGCGCTCCC
>NW_007747105.1:2424-12697 GCF_000696425.1 Galeopterus variegatus | reverse complement strand
AGGCTGCGAGGCTTCAAGTTTGGAAAGAGGAAATCAGAATAAAGGCCAACTTAGACGAGGCCGACTGAATGGGCCAGTGATAGAAAAGAGAGAGAGAAAATCTTGTCCCGGAGCATTGAGGGAAGGAACAATGGCCCTCCTGTGTCCACTGCTCGTGACCAAGAGTGGTCTTCAGCAGCCGAACCAGTGCAATGGAAGAAAGTCTGAAAGGAAGAAAAGAAACAACTGATGGGAATTGAAGTCTTGTCAGAGAAGTTTCTAGTCACCTTGGAAAGGTGCAGGTACTAGAGCTCAGTGTCCCTAGCCAGACGGCCAGAGTTCAAGTCTAGCTATCCCCGCTGTGTGACATCAGGCAAGTTACTTAAAATACCGGTTTCTCAGTTTCCTCAGCTGTGAAATGAGGATGAAATAACAGTAGCTACTTCCTAGAGATGTTGGGCAGGTAAAATGAGTTCCATATATGTGCAATGCTAGGAACAGTCAGCTGTCACGCTGCTGTCGCTGTTACCTGTTATCACTATTATGCCTTTATCCAGGCCATAATCCTCTTCCAGCCAAAATCCTGGTACCCACTGTGATGTCATATACTTTCAAAGACTCCATCGGGGCTTTTCTGACCTACTGGAGGAAAGGGGTGGAGATAAGGAGCAAAAAGAGGTATCACTCTGGGTTTGGGGGGTGCCCGTACTGGATATTTGGAGGAAGGAGATGACCCACTACCCCTTCGGAAGCCTGCCGTGCCAGTTGGACCCTGATCTTGACTCTCTTAGACAGTGTATCCCCTGGTTGTTGGTGTCATCTATAGTACTTGCTTTGATCTTTTCTCCAGGGTTAGCCAGGGACAGCTATGTGAAAGGGAAGTCCATTTAGGGTGTTGTCATACCTCCTCAAGTCCCCTCTTCCTCTCAGGTCGCCAGTGCCATCCTGTCCTTTCTCTCTCCCAAATGTTAAAACCTATTCTCCCCTATTTTTTCGGAAGGGATCTTGATTACTCACAGTAGAAGTGTAGAAAAGTCTAATGGGAGCCAGAAGTCCTTTGGAGATTTTCATTTTAATAGGGCCAGCCCCTTGAATAGAGCTGTGAAACTGGCTGGAATTTCAGCTGTATGGAAGAGGGTCCTCCTGGCTGAGGAAGGCTCTTGAAGCTAGGAGAGACTGTGTTGCTAGCCCACTGCAGGTGTGTTTCATTAGAGAATATATCTCTCTCTAGTTGTGGCTTATGGAATCTATTTCCAAGAATAAATTTGAAAAATGTGTTGGAAAGTACAGCTACTAGGCCAAGGAAGTGTGGCTGGGTGGGGCTGGTTTTCAGGCTAGCAGGCCTTTTCAGATTCTTGCTCTTTGAAAACCCCTACCACTGCCTCAGAGTGCAGCCAAACCAGTGCCAGAGGGACCGAGAATTGTAGTTGGTGGGGTGATAGAGACTTTCTCCCCTAGTGCCATTCCACAGGAGGTTTTAGTAAACTTTTTCAAAAAGTGTGGGACAAAACTGCTACCAAGGACTACACGAATAGCTGCTCCCCAGGCACTGAACTGAAAGATTAACCCTGACCTGTTCAGCTTGGCAAGGAACCAAAGCTATACAGACTAGGGGTCTTCTGGGATTGAAGACAGGAATAGATGGTGGCAGCCCAAACTAGCGAGAGTGTCTTAGGAGCAGCTATGTCTGTGAGCATTTTGTGTTCGATGCTGTGTATCATGAGTATGACCCAGCTCAGCGCCTAGAACATAGTAGATACTCTTTAAATGTTTGCTGAATGAATGAATTAATGAACGAAAGGAGGTAGCTGAGGAAAGCATTCTAGAAGTCTCCCTAATTAATAATAATCAGCTATTCTTGAAGAGCACACTGCCATGAGCTGCTGCCCAAAACTTCTAAAAGGCCCATAGAATGAATCTATGGCCTCTGCCAAGGAGCCCTGTAACCCCTGAGTGGAAGTTTTGGAAACCTTGACAAGTCTTATAGTTCCTTCAATGAACTCCTTGAAATCTTAACATAAAATCCTAAAGTCTCAGGCCGGCCCGGTGGCACACTGGATAGTGCGCCACTTGGGAAGCACAGCGGCACTCCCGCCCGAGGGTTCGGATCCCACATACAGACTGGTTCCCGCTCACTGGCTGAGCGAGGCGCGGGAGCAACGCCAGGGGTTGCGATCCCGTTGCCGGTCCCGGTCCGGTATGGGGGCTACACTGAGGGTTGCAATCCGTTGCCAGACACGGAAAAAGATAAAAGACAAAAAAAAAAAAAATCCTAAAGTCTCTAAAAGGAAGTCTTGGAGCCCCTGCCTGAAATCCTCAGCAACCCTCCCAGAAAGCCTTGGAACTCTGTCTGGAAGCCCTGGAAACAGTGTCAGGAGTTATGTTTTAGAGCTGAGACAGCAGCATGTGTGTTAGGGTATTGGTTTCTGTCTCTGGACCAATTGTAGCAACAGTTCCTGTTGGAGGAGGACATGGGGAGGAAGGTCATTTTTGCTTTCTTTTAATACCGCTGGCTGTCTCAATCACCTAGACCCAGAGCAGCCAAAAGGATAGACCATGGAGTTTCCAAGTCTTTGATCAAGATGGTGGGACTTTGAGAAGGTTGGCCCTTTGTGATGGCTAGGTTTGGGGCTCGAAACCACTTTTTGATGGTTTTTGTTGAAGGATGGAGGTCTTGGACTGTTAGTGTATCACTGTAGATAGAATCTGGGAGGGCTTGCAGGCGGCCAGGTTGGAGCACAGATTTTGATGGGCACAGGTATCTAGATCATTATTTCTGACCCACTGGGGCCCAGCAGGGAAAAACAAAACAGTTATTTTTTTATTCACTAATAGATAATTCAAGTTCTACTCATGTACTTAGATGATTTCTTTCTCTAGGCCTCCCTGGAAAAGATTTTTTTGAAATGCATTTATCTGTGAGAGCAGAAGACACATGAACATTCAAATATTGAGATTGTGTCAGAGACGTGCAGAAACAGATTCAGGGACAGCTTCGGAACAAACAAAAAAAGGTATATTGATACTATAACAGAGGGAAAGGAAAGGAACAAATAGGAAGAGAGAGATTAAAAGAAGGCAGTGAAGACTGAGAAATCAAGGCTCCCAGTATCAGAAACTAGCAGACATGAAGGGCGCCACTATCGACTGGGAGATAGTCTCTAGAACAAACAATATACTCTAGGCATCTCAGTTATAGTCAGTGAGCTTTTCTAGAAAGAATTTCTTTATGTAATTCTGAGAAAAGAAAAACGAAATATGAGAGAAGATAATTAGTTTAAGGAATGTGCCCAATGGAACAAGAATGGAGATAAGGAGATGTATTGGGTTCAAGGAATAGAAAATTGTTTTCCCCATTCCTCTCCCCCACCCAATCCACCTCCCCCAAAGTGTTTCCAGGTATAAGATTCAATAAAATGAAAGACAAAAGAACTTTGTGGTGTACTGAAGGTCCCCAAGACCACCCCAGGGAGGACGAGTCACCAGGAGGACTCCCAGGACTCAGCATACAGTTGTAGTCATGGGTATGATGTATAAGAGCAAAATGATATAAAGCAAAATCAGCAAAAGGAAAAGGTGTGTGAGCAAAGCCCTGCGTCCTGCCCCAGCGGAATCATACATGTCATGCCCAAGTCCTCCAGCAATGACTTATGGCAACACATGTGAAATGTTTTCTACCAGGGAAGCTCATGAGACACTCAGTGCCCAGGATTTTTATTGGAAGCCAGTCACATAGACACTCCCTGCCTGCCATATACCAAAATTTCAGACTTGTAGAAGGGAAGCAAGTGTTCAGCACAAACCATATTGTTTGTGCAAACCGTTTAGGCACAGTGAGCCACGCTTGCCAGTGAGGGTGGTGGGAAATTTAAGTCTAAGTCCTCAGGCATTAGCCAAGGGCCAACCTTTCAAGCAGGCCTTTTTAAGGATAGCAGTCTCAAGCCTGCTATGTTAACTCTTTTCTGTACAAGTTGGAGGGGAGCATTAGCTGATACACTCCCCACAAGCCTTCCTCTCTAGTCAAGCTAAAAAGTTCAAACCCAGCTCTAGTCTTAGGCACTGTTTAAATAACCTGAAACTGTGTAGGTGCTGCTGAGTGGCTCTGCTGTGGAAACACGATCAGGAACGTTCCCAATCAGGCTTAAAATGGAGAAAAGTTCTGGTGTCCATGACCTGATTCAAACAGGCCTTGGACTTGGCCGCCTTAGGGTGAGCTTCCTCTGGTGGTGAGTGGCTGACCAGAGAGGCAGAACAAATAGGATATGTTTATAAATATATGAGAGGGGATTTATCAGGGGAATTGCTCATGTGACTAGAGTCCCACGATAGGCCTGCACACTGATGACAGCAGTATGTTTCAGTCAAAGTCCAAAGGCCTCAGAACTAGGGGAAAAGATGGTGCCACTGAAGTTCTGGAACCCAAAATCTGAAGAAGAGTCCCACGATAGGCCTGCACACTGATGACAGCAGTATGTTTCAGTCAAAGTCCAAAGGCCTCAGAACTAGGGGAAAAGATGGTGCCACTGAAGTTCTGGAACCCAAAATCTGAAGAGTCTCAAGCTCTGATGTCCACAAACAGGAAAGCAGAGTTTATCCCAGCTCCAGCAGATAGAGATTTGTCTTTTTTCTCCATTTTTGTTCTCTCTGGGGCCCCAGAGGATTGGATAGTTCTTGTCTATATTGAGGGTGGATATTTTCCACCCACTCCACTCAGGGTCTCAGGCTAATCTCTCCTGAAATACACTCATGGACACACCTAAGAAGATAGCTTCACCAGGTTTTTTGATATTCCTTAATCTAATCAAGTTGACACCTAGAATTAACCTTCGCAGGGACTCTCAGTGCCCTCCTCCCACTTCTTCGGTACCCAGGGCCATCCATTTCTTCAGTATCCCCATAGTCAGTCATCCGAAGAGATCTAAACTTACAGAGATGTGATTGAATCTTGAAGACTGTGTGAAAAGTCATTTTTTAAGGCTGAATTAGATTCACACATGCACTCCTCTAGGGAGGATTCCCACATGATGACCTCTGGAGGTGGCTCTCCTGAAGTGCAGGAAATCAGCCACTGCCTGTTTCCCACCTGAAGGTCACTGATGGAAGTGGGATCACTTTTGTTCCCCTTGTCTCTCCCTGCAGGGATGAATGTTCATTCCCCTGGCTGACAAAGGGGCTGGGCAAAGATGGAGCCATCATGGCATTTACCATTGAAGTCATCCTTGGGGCAGACCTAATCGTCAGCAGAACAATGGCTCAGTCACCCCAATTCAGACAAGTAATGGCTGCAAATTAGAAGCTAAAGCCAATTTAAAATAGGAAAACTTGATTAAAATATGATACTTCTGGTATGTTTTTACAGTTCATGTGTTTAGCTTTGGGGCTGGGATTTTCCCAGATACACCAATCTTATGAGAATTCAAGAGTTTTGGGTGAGACAAAATCCAGATTTTAGAAAAAAAATAATAAGGAAAGGGACAGAGAGTCCCCACAGCAGTCAAAGCTGTGTGGTGTAGAATTGAGGCCAGAAACAGACTTCTTGATGGGTTTATTTTGAAAGGCTTAGAGCTGGTGGTGCCACATTCAGGAATTTAGACTCCTGAAAAATACTTTATCCTTCTTCCTCTGCTGATGGAAACTGGGAAAGCCTTAGTGTATCCTAGCCAGAACCTGAAACCTAAACTTGTTACTCATTCTGAAGGGAGATTTTTTCTAGTGTTCCTCATGAAACCTGTGTCTTATGATGTGTCCAAGGCAAGTATGAGTGTTTACCTTCTTTAAGGGGAATTCACATCCTAATTGCAGAAGGCAACTTCACTGTTTGCCTGGATCCCTTTCTCAGAATTTGCCCTGGTCCATTTGTGAAATGGGGAAGTTTGTTTACAGATCTTTCAACCTACTGTTTTGTGTACTCTTCACCCTTCTAGAACTGTTCCTCTGTACCCTTGACCTTCCTGTTCTCTCTCCTTCTCAGTACTTCCTCATTTCCATTTATAAAAGGCCAGATCATCTATATGCCACAGTACTCAATTTTTAAGAAAGTCCAGGCCCTTCCATAAGAAAACTGTATTAGTCCATTTTATGTTGCTGTAACAGAATACCTGAGACTGGGTAACTTATAAAGAACAGAGGTTGATGTGGCTTATGATTCTGAGACAGCTGCATCTGGTGTGGGCCTCAGGCTGCTTCTACTCATGGCAGAAAGAGGCAGGCAGCTGGTGGGTGCAAGCAGATCTCGTGGCAAGAGGAAGCAAGAGAGAGAAAAAGAGAGAGGAGGTGCCAGGGTCCTTTAAACAACCAGCTCTCATGGGAACTAATAGAGTGAGAACTCACACAGGACCCCCACTCCTCAAGGAGAGCATTAATCCATTCATGAGGGATCCACCCCCATGACTCAAACAGCTTCCAACACTGCCACATGGGGGATCAGATTTCCACATAAGTTTTGGCAGAGACAACACATCCAAACTCTATCAAAAACAAAGTTTCAATGGTGTACACGAATGCATTGTTGGCAGGGATTAATTTAGCTCCTTAACAGAGTGCGGCTTTCCTGATGCTTCTAAAATTCCCAAAATGTTGTGATGTAGACATGTTCTCATTGAACNACAGGACCCCCACTCCTCAAGGAGAGCATTAATCCATTCATGAGGGATCCACCCCCATGACCCAAACAGCTTCCAACACCGCCACATGGGGGATCAGATTTCCACATAAGTTTTGGCAGAGACAACACATCCAAACTCTATCAAAAACAAAGCTTCAATGGTGTACACGAATGCATTGTTGGCAGGGATTAATTTAGCTCCTTAACAGAGTGAGGCTTTCCTGATGCTTCTAAAATTCCCAAAATGTTGTGATGTAGACATGTTCTCATTGAACAAGGAGCCCCTCAGCAGTCCATATCAAGACCCTAAGGATGGTAGCTCTTCTCTCCATCCTGCTAGAACAGAATCTTATAATTTTCCAGGGGGGGTTGGTATTTTTGATCCACAGTGTTGGGCATGGGAAAGACAAACATTGTGATCTCATCTCGACTTAGACTAGTGGGCTCTGCCCTTGTAATTGGTGAATTAGTGTGCTCTTCTTGATTCTTTCTGCCCTTTATTGCTAATTTATTTCTAATCTTTCTGTGACAGTGAATATAAGGCAATTACTTGAGACGACAATAGCAAAGCATATAAGCCATAAAAGCAAGACAGAAAAGTGACTGAGCGGGTGACCAATGTGGAAAAAGATGGATGCGGAGATAATATGCACACATACAGTGGGAAATAATAAACATAATAGGAGAAATAGGTTTGAGGAATGGAACAGCAAAAAGTAATAAAAGGATATAAAGATTTACCCCAGGCCTGCAAGGAAGGTTCAACATACAATAAATAATCGATGTAATACACCACATTAATTAACAGAATGAACACAAGAAAACCCATATGATCATTTCAATTAATTCAGGAAAAGCATTTGACAAAATCCAGTACTCTTTAGTGATAAAAAACACTAAGAAAACTATGAATAGTTGAAGGAAACTTCCTCAACATGATAAAGGTAATTTATGAAAAAATCCACAGTTAACATCATGTTCAATGGTAAAAGACTAAAATATTTTCCTTAAGATCAGGAACAAGGCAAGGATGCCCTCTTTTACCACTGCTATTCAACATTGTACCAGAAGTTCTAGACAAAGAAATTAGGCAAGAAAAAGAAATAAAGTGCATCCAAACTGATAAGGAAGAAGTAAATCCTTCCTATTCACAGATGACATGATCCTATATATATTTTTTAAAAAATTCTAAAGAATCTACAAAGAAAATAATTAGAGCTAATAAATTAATTCATCAGAGTTACAAGGTATAAGATAAAAAAACACACTAACAGTGAACTACCCAAAAAAGGAAATTAAGAAAACAATTCTACTTACAATAGCACCAAAAAGAATAAAATACTTAGAAATTTAACCAAGGAGGTGCAAGTCTTGTACACAGAAAACTACAAAACACTGTTAAAAGAAATTTAAAAGAGCAATAAATGGAAAGACATCCTGTGTTCATGGATTGGAAGGCTTAAAATTGTTCAGATGCCAATAATGCTCAAAGCAGCGTACAAATTCTGTGCAATTCCTATCAAAATCACAGTGATCTTTTTTTGCAGGGATGGAAAAACTCATCCTTTAATTCATATGGAATTGCAAGGGGCCCCAAATAGCCAAAAAAAATATTGAAAAAGAAGAATAAAGTTGAAGGACTAACATTTCCCAGTTTCAAACCTTACTACAAAGCTATAGTAATCAAAGCATTGTAGTACTAGCATAAGATTGACATATAGGTCAAAGTAATAGAATTGAGAGTCCAGAAAGAAATCCATACATGAAAGATCAATTGATTTTCAATAATAAAACCAAGAAAATTTGATGGGGAAAGAAGTCTTTGCAACAAATGGAACAGGGAAAACTGGACAGCCACATATGAAAGAAAGAAGTTGGATTCTTGTCTTATGCTTTATACAAAATGAACTCAAAATGGATCAATTATAAATATAAGAGCGACAACCATGAAACTCTCAGAAGAAAACATAGAGCTAAATCTTCATGACTGCTGTGGGTTGAATGTGTACATTAATGAAGAGAGGTGCAGCAGAGGGCAAGAAATGGATAACTCCAGAAAAGATCAGCAGAGAGACACATAAGATATGATAAGAATAAAGACTGAAGGACTGAAATCAGTCTAGGTCTAGCTGACAAGGCCATCTTTCCCCAATGGGCTGTTCCCAGGAGACATTTTCCCTGCAGTGACAGCTTTAACAGAAAGGAGGGTGGAGCACAGATAAGGACAATGAAATGTCAGGGACGGCCTCAACTTCTGAGTCTGTCTTCTTTGTGTACCTCCTGCTCTTGAGTTTTTACTTTCCTTCTTCTAGCCTCAGAACCTGCCTTTTCGACTCCTCCATTTGCTTTTAGCTAAAGGACAATTGCTTAATCTTGGGAAATTAGGGTAAAGNAAACTGATAAGGAAGAAGTAAATCCTTCCTATTCACAGATGACATGATCCTATATATATTTAAAAAAAAAAAATTCTAAAGAATCTACAAAGAAAATAATTAGAGCTAATAAATTAATTCATCAGAGTTACAAGGTATAAGATAAAAAAATCAGTTGTATTTGTACACACTAACAGTGAACTACCCAAAAAAGGAAATTAAGAAAACAATTCTACTTACAATAGCACCAAAAAGAATAAAATACTTAGAAATTTAACCAAGGAGGTGCAAGACTTGTACACAGAAAACTACAAAACACTGTTAAAAGAAATTTAAAACAGCAATAAATGGAAAAACATCCTGTGTTCATGGATTGGAAGACTTAAAATTGTTCAGATGCCAATAATGCTCAAAGCAAGGTACAAATTCTGTGCAATTCTTATCAAAATCACAGTGATCTTTTTTTGCAGGGATGGAAAAAACTCATCCTTTAATTCATATGGAATTGCAAGGGGCCCCAAATAGCCAAAAAAAATATTGAAAAAGAAGAATAAAATTGAAGGACTAACATTTCCCAATTTCAAATCTTACTACAAAGCTATAGTAATCAAAGCATTGTAGTACTAGCATAAGATTGACATATAGGACAAAGTAATAGAATTGAGAGTCCAGAAAGAAATCCATACATGAAAGATCAATTGATTTTCAATAATAAAGCCAAGAAAATTTGATGGGGAAAGAATAGTCTTTGCAACAAATGGTGCAGGGAAAACTGGACAGCCATATATGAAAGAAAGAAGTTGAATTCTTGTCTTATGCTTTATACAAAACGAACTCAAAATGGATCAATTATAAATATAAGAGTGACAACCATGAAACTCTCAGAAGAAAACATAGAGCTAAATCTTCATTTCTGCTGTGGGTTGAATGTGTACATTAATGAAGAGAGGTGCAGCAGAGGGCAAGAAATGGATAACTCCAGAAAAGATCAGCAGAGAGACACATAAGATATGATAAGAATAAAGACTGAAGGACTGAAATCAGTCTAGGTCTAGCTGACAAGGCCATCTTTCCCCAATGGGCTGTTCCCAGGAGACATTTTCCCTGCAGTGACAGCTTTAACAGAAAGGAGGGTGGAGCACAGACAAGGACAATGAAATGTCAGGGACAGCCTCAACTTCTGAGTCTGTCTTCTTTGTGTACCTCTTGCTCTTGAGTTTTTACTTTCCTTCTTCTAGCCTCAGAACCTGCCTTTTTGACTCCTCCATTTGCTTTTAGCTAAAGGACAATTGCTTAATCTTGGGAAATTAGGGTAAAG
>NW_007747105.1:0-1657 GCF_000696425.1 Galeopterus variegatus | reverse complement strand
TGAGGAACTGCTGATTAGAAAACAATCCAGTGTATTTAGATACAGCATCTCCCCATGTTGGCGTGCAAAGCCAAAGAGCAAAATGACTTAAGTATACAGGTGTCTTTTAAAGATAGAAGCAAATGTTTAGAAGATGGAAATGCAGATGCCACTGAAATTAAAAGAACAAATGACAAGGGCTAAGTCACAAGGGTCAGAGATTTGAAACTGATGAAATTGTTATTGAACTCCTCCTTATAGCCACAAGGTACTGTGAGGCACACAAAGCCCCAGGCCCTGATCACAGAGAACTGAAAATCAGTTCATGAAATCAGTACATGAACATATAAATAACAATGCAGGAATTAAGCCCACAAGCATCATTTCAAGAAATTTCCCTTGGCCTCTGGTCAAGATGGCAGAATAGATAGTCCCCAGCATCACTCTCTCCCACAAATTGTAGCAGAGAATCCTGAACAATACCAATGCCATCTTAGATCTTAGGTAGACACAGGCTAAAACCCCATCCATGTGAGAAACTGTTGACCTTCTCATAGAAATGGGAACTATAATAGATTAGATCCCCCTGTGTGAGAAACCATTGAAAACAAAAATTGTTGCATAGAAACAGGAATCATACACAATGAAAATTTTTATGCTTGATTGCTTTAATTGCTCATTTCGGCTTCTGTGACCTAACTTTCTTTCTGCACCTGCAACCTAGCAACCTAGCTTGTTTTTTGTACCTGTATGAACCTGTGTGCCAACGGGATGTGGTTTTTGCCTTTATAAACTCCACAAGACCAAGGCTCGGGGCTATTCTCCCAAAATACCTATGGGAGGTAGTAGCCGGCTGGCTAATAAAGACTCTGTTAAAATTCTTAATTGTTTGGTTGTCACCTCACAGCATTTGGAAGCCCCAGTGAGATCTTGTTGCTCAGGGGAACCAAAAACCGCAGCTTCAGAAGCAGAGCAACGTGGCGAGTCTCCCTAGGTGAGGCCACCGAGATGAAAATTGGCCCCTGGGTCCTTTGGCCCCTGCCCAAGAGCCCAATGCAACCAAATTCTTCAATTGGCACCAGAGTCTTTGTTCGTCCTATTACTTTGCGTCTTGGACTTCCAGAGGTAAGCTTTGGTTTGAGCTCTCAAAAACTTGATATTGCATTTGGGTATCAGAGCTCTGATTTGAGACCCAAGTGGAAGGCTGGATGCAGCTTTACTTCCCAGGTCTAGGACTCCCACAAGACATCGCCTGGTCCTTTGGTTTGGAATTTGGACATGGCCACTTGTCTCTGTCTTTTGTGTGTTGCCGGTTGTGTGTTGTTGTGTGTCATTAACTGTGGTTCTATATAACATAATGGGACAAAATTCTTAGTCTTTGGTGTCCTGCCTGATACTCGTTTGTTTCTGTGGGTCTGTCATCATTGTTGTTTGTAACCAAATGAGGCAAGCTCCTTCTCGGCTGATTCACATGGCAGGCCCCCTTGAATGCATGATTTCTAACTTTAAGTATTTCCAAATGAGGGCAACAGATTATAGGGTGTCAGTCAACCCATTTGATCTCAGAAAATTCTCAACTTGACTGACCGACTTTCAATGTTGGATGGCCCTCATATGGAACTACTGATTTTCCAACAGCTTATCAGGTCCAAGACGTTTGTCTTGGGCACCCTAAACA
>NW_007747104.1:11180-12698 GCF_000696425.1 Galeopterus variegatus | reverse complement strand
AAAAACAACATTTCAAAAAAAAAAAAAAAAAAAAAAAAAAAAAAAAATGATTAGCATCATTTGTCTCATTAACAGCACTAGTTGATAAAACAAAACAAAACAATAAAAACCAAACAACAAATTCAGGAAGTCGATGGAATATAACTGTGTTAAAATTGTATTACTTTTTTAAGATTTATTTTTCAAATAAGATTGCAGATCAGAACATATTTAGACATAAAAACAGAATGAATTATTAACAGAACAGGCAGATTGCAGTAGACAGCAGGGCTGGGGTGGGGAATACTGCATGTACCCATGAGGACTGGTGAATCCCAGAGCAAGAAAATATTCATGAAGATCTTTAGTTGAAATATTTTTTAAAAATATGTATTATGAAATGAATAGGTCATTTAATACTTTTTTTTAATCAGGAAATAAGATTACAGATAATAGTGTCAACTGAAATTAAGGCTTTTGAGGCAGAAATAAATTTGTAGACTTTATAGGGAGCCAAATGGGAAAATCAACTCAGGAAACACCATCTGACACAGAGTCAGAGAAGTACTCTGAGATCTATTACAAATAACAAAGCTTTTATACATAGGAAAAGGCTGAAGAAAACTGAAACAAAAAACAAATATTGTATTGGTCATTTCAAAGTTACTTTCCTAGTAAGGTGGAGACAGGGAGACAAGCAGTAGGAAAATAACTGATTAGTTAACATCAGGTTACTTAAGGCAAACTCTTTTGCGTAGGATTAAAGCAGAGGGAGCTTCATTACCATATCTACTAAAGATTTAAACTGGCCTGTCAGGGAAATTGGCTGTTATCCCTCTGTCCGGACTTCTCAGGAGATTAGACCACAACCTAAGTGACATTAAACTTAGCAGAGGTGACTCTATTTTGATATTTAGTCTGGTCTTTGGGGGCCTAGTAAAGGAATTTAGTCCCAAACTGTGGGATCCTATATTATCTATTTAACAATAACAACATAAACAAGATGAATGCAGTAGAAAACAGAAAAAGATAAAAGAGGGCTAATATTTTTTTGAAGTTCAAAGTAAGAGTAGTTTTAAATTAATTTGATTAGAAAACAGAAAGTGAAATTAGGAATGTTAAAATTCTCATAATGCCCAGTGAAAGAAGGGATATAGTGAAAGAAGAGTTATAGAGATATAAGTGATTTTAAACATCAGAGGGCAGGATTTTGAAAAAGGGAAATAAATGGAATAATGGAAAACATGAAAGTTAGAAAAAAGGAATTTATTAAATTATGTGAAATTTTAAAAGTATTAAATCAAAAACAAAGATCAAGAAAGCAAAAATATACTCTGATTATAATAATTCTACTTTAAAATATAAAAGCTAAATCAATTACCATAAAAGATAAAACACGCCACAAGGATGTACAGCACATTTTTTAATTTAAAATTAATAATAAAAATGGCATGCGTATCTATTAATAGATGAATACTTAAAATCAATATTATAAAATAAAACAAAATATTTTAATTTATATAAATTAATGAAAAGTGA
>NW_007747104.1:0-7134 GCF_000696425.1 Galeopterus variegatus | reverse complement strand
GGGGGGGCGACACTGAGGGTTGTGATCTGTTGCCGGACACGGAAAAAGACAAAAAAAAAAAAAAGGTTGGAATAAAATATATAGGTATTGTCATTTATACTTGACACATGCAAAAACAGATAATTCCATATCCACGTGTATGTGACTATAATGCCCAATTCTATGTTAATTTCAAACATTTTAACTAGTATGATAGGCTTGTTTTATTGTTTTAAATGTCACTATTGTCTTCACTTCAAGTTTTTCTCAACCTTAATATAACTGCTTTGAATTTTTATGCTTAGCATAAGAACACAGAGCTATGATCCTTTGTCCACACTGTTTTCTGTACATGAATTCCCACCATCACCACCGAAATTTTACATGTGCAACTTGAAAAAATCCTATTGATAAGAATATAAAATTTCCATCTTGGAGTTTCCATTTCAAATCCTGGCTTTGTCACATACTAGTTGTGGGACCTTGGGTGACATGTATCATTGCGATGCCTCAATTTCCTCAGCTATAAAGTGGGAATAATAAGAGTACTTCTTTCACTGGGTAGATTTAAGATATTAGTTAATTTTTTGAAGTATTTATAACAGTGTATTGTACATAGTAAGTAATCAATTATAGTTTATAAAAATTATTATTATTTTACATTTCAGTTCACAATGACAATGTCATAGAGTTGATTTATGCAAACCAATCAGAAGAATCAATTACATCAGGAATTCTACAGACATTTTTCTTCTGAACTTCCTAATAATGGAGTCAATTATGTGTACATTGCGTGGTTCCTATTAGAATGTAATTATTCTGAGCGAAAGAATTAGATCTCTTTATTATACAGCTGAGGTTTCTGGAACCTCCTAAAGATAGCATCAGGCTTGAGAAATAAAGCATTGAATATAACACATGGGAAGTAATGTCCTTCATCTGCCTTTACCTATCTTCTCTATCATTCCATAAACAATTAGAGTTATCTCCTCCAAATTCACAATTTTTGCTTTCTTCTACATATACAATGAAATATTCTCTTATATCTAATCAAATTTTCACATCTAATCAAAATCAATCTTGAGGCATTTGTTCAAAGGCACATTTCTTTTCTCTGTGTGAATGAGGATGCATCTCAAGTTCAGAGCTGCTAAAGGTATCTTGGGTCTATGAGGGAGCTAACCTTAGCATCAAGATGAGATACAGAATTTTAACACTAAATGTTAAAACAAAATTGGTCCCCAATGCCAACCAACGTCTTTATTGTTGTGAAAGCCAATAAATTCTCTTCAATGGTTGAGACAGTCTGAATTATCTTTTCAAAATCTTGTAATGTAAAATATCCCCATAGATACAGATTTCATTACTTGTTTTTCCTTGGACACTGCCCTCCCCATGGCCTCAGTTCTGTGCTCTACTGTGAACCTGTTTGTGTTCCTGTGTCTTGTTAAGGACACACTTTACACATTTTTCTCCTTTTTGGATTCACTGTTCCTCATCCCTCCTGTCTTCTCATTTCACACATAGCCTATAGTTTTAGTGGAACACACCCTTAACTAATTTCCAAAAGCAGGATGAATGGAAAGTGTAGTTTCAAAATCCGTGTATGTTTGAAAATTATTTTGTCCTTAACTGTGATTGATATTTTGGGTTTAGTCATTATCAGTTGAATTTCATCCCCTCAAAATTTGTATGTGGAAGCCTTATACCCTCAGTACCTCACCTTATTTAAAAATAGTCATTACAGATGCCATTAGTTAAGGTTAGGGTGGAATCATAATCCAATATGACTGGTGTCCTTATAATAGAGTGCCATGTGAAAAAACAGACACATTTAAAAAAATTTATTTTTATTACCAAGCCCAAGTCCGGCCACCAAAACAGAAACAAACAACCCAAAGTCAAATGTTGGTGAAATAGGAAGAATACTTTATTCAGGATACCAGGTCAAACCCATCTCCTCAGTAAACTTGAAGGAGATGGCTAGACTAAAACCATCTCAAAGGATCAGATTTACTGAGGGGTTTTTGAGGAGGAGATTGAGGAAATGGAAGTCAACAGGAGAAGACAGGGCAGGGGCAGGGGAGGCTGTGCACAAGCTCCAGGTGCAAATTTTCATCAAGGCTCTGTCTGGCTTCTGTTCTCATCCTTGATGTTATCTTAGGGCCCTGAGGGATTTTGATTTGCTTCAGGGTGGCATCAGCATAGCTTTATTTTTCCTTGATTTCGGAGAATCTGGATAGTACGTGTCTCATAGCAAGTCTACAGCTCCAGGCTGACTGGAAAACAACTTTAAATTTATATAATAATATCATCCTGCCCAAGGTTCAAAATACCATGTATCTGCGTGAAAAGAGGGAAAACAGAGAAATGCATGCTAAGAAAAAAAATTTGATTTTGTTTTCCTTTTTGTTTAATTTTCCTTTACCCCGTGTGGTTTTAGTTCCCAACATGTCTTCAGTCTTGCTCATGTCAATATTTTTATTTGTTTAGCAGTTAAATAGTTTATTCTTTCACGTAAAGGATTGCTATCAGCAAGTTTTTGTGAATCATCTACTTACGCTTTTTATATATTGATTAGTTATATATTTATTTCCTCAATTACAAAAATCACTGGTTTAGTAATAAAAATAACTCATTTTTAATTAGTTTCAAAAATTTCTTAACTTTATGGTCGTTCTGCTTTGAAATTCAATTTTATTTATTTATTTATTTTTTATTTTTTATTTTTTATTTTTTTTGTCCTTTTTGAGACCGGCGGCACCACACTCAGCCAGTGAGCACACCGGCGGCCATCCCTATATAAGATCCAAACCTGCAGCGGGAGCGCTGTTGCACTCCCAGTGCCGCACTCTCCCGAGTGTGCCACGGTCTCGGCCCTGAAATTCAATTTTAAACTGTAAATTATATCAATATTTTCTTTTGTTTATCTGTTCCTTCCAAACATAAAAAAGTATTCTGTTTTCTAGAGATTAATAAGTACTAAATTATATTTTTTTCTTATCCTATTTTTGGTTTGATTCATATGTCTTTTCTCTTTGATCTATAGGATAAGAAAAAAATATAATTTAGTGTGCGTGCGTGTGTGTGTGTGTGTGTGTGTGTGTGTGTAGGAATATACTATAAAGAAAGAATATTATGAATCTTTTCTGCTACTTTTTGAACTCATATTTCAGTCACTTTCCAGAGGAGCAGGAGAATGAATTATAGATCTTAATTCCATTAAGTTTTGCCCCATCTCCTGTATTAGATTCTAAGAGTAAAGATATCTAGAATATAAAAGAGGATATTTTGAGGTCAGAGTCTAGGCCTTGAAAGCATTTCATCTGTTTCTGTATTTTATTAAATAATGTCTGTCTCTAGTACCATCTACTCTACTACTATCTGGCCATCTACAAGAGTTCCCATCATGTTCATCTCTTCAAGCTTTCTACTGTTATCTGTGTGACCGCTTTTGTGACTATGCCAACCTGTGTCTGTAAGTATATCTCAACTGCTTTCTGGTTTTATCTTTCACCGATGCTCACTTTCTCAGTCTTGGAGATTCTGTGCATTTTAATAAGCAATTGCATATCATCCCCGATGTGAAACACAACCCTACAAGATCTTTTAGTAAGGACACTGAAGGATCCCATTTAGATGTGTCCCTTTATCATTGAATTTCATCATGTGGTTCTCAACATATTGAAGGTGTATACAGAGTTGAGCTTCTATATTCAACATTAGTACAAAATATAATGGGTCCCAATTTTTTTCTTCTTCATTATTGAAAATATTCCTTCCTTTCTTCTCTTTTGAAGCTGTCATTTAGATGAGGGCTTAGCGTGGCTTTTGTATGAGTGCTATCAATAAAAATGCCAAATAGCTGGGTCTTCTTAATCATAGCATTCTAAAGATGGTTTGCTATTTCCATGAGTATTCATGGTCACTACTAAAAGTAATTTTATTTCTAATCCCTGGTGTAGTACAATGATATCTTCACCATTTAAGGACTACAAATACAATTCCTAAAGGCTATCGTGTCAATTGATTTCTCATATGTATTTAATAATTGTTTTTCTTAAATGATATTCTTGATACTATCACTGCCATCTTTGTAGCTTTTAAAATAACTTGTATTTTAATGTGCTGTGTAGATAACGAACAATCCTGTAGGTTAGGACTATAACAGTTGCAAATAGAGGATATGATGCAAATTTTAATGAGAAACAACTAATTCAATACTCATAAAAAAGAAGGGAATATCTGAAAATAATTACACGCATTTGAAAATATGAAGGAATACAATATTTGATTATCAATAATTTTTGTATAAATGAGTGTTGTATCTTCAAATATACTTTATGATAATGGAGGACAGGAGCATTTTTAGTATATTTGAGTTGCTGTTGACTTCCAAAAACACACAAACATGCACACACTCTGTTTGTGATTGTGGGTATATACTTGATCTTTCAGTGCACTTCAGTCATTGCTGATCATGCCTGAGTTAGATCCATGATTGTTTCTTGCAAAATAGATATTTCTTCTATATAACACCTTCTTTAGAAATTGCCAACCGAATAGAACTTACATTGCTACTGAAATTTTTCATCAGTTTTGCTTTTCAAGTCATTTCCCAAAGATCTGATTTCTAATCTGCTGATGTTTCATGAAGTACATATGGGATTCATCAGAGGGGGAACCAGAAGAAAGGTATCAGCTATAATTATTCTAATAACTTGAGAAACATTTTTTGGCAAAGAGGTGAAGAACAACCAAGGAGATGATGGGCACATAGAAGATGAGCACAGCACAGATGTGGGAGATGCAAGTGTTGAGGACCTTGAGGCGACCTTTGTGTGAGGCAATGCTCAGAACAATTTTCAGAATCAGCATATAAGATGCAAAAATGCACAAGTCTAACATAGCTACATAGCTGTTAGAACCAAAAAAAAAAATCCATCAACGATATTGACTTTGTTGTTAGAACAGGCTAGCTTCATGTCATCCAGGTGGAGGCAGTACCATAAGAGAAAACCCTTTTCTTACAGAATTTCTGCCTTTTTAGAATAAAGGGGAAAGGAAAGACCAATAAAATACTTTTCACAGCAAATATGAGGCCATTTTTAAAGACTCTGTCACTGTGGAAGATAGAGGTATGTCTCAAAGGGTTGTAGATGGCTATAAAGCGATCAACAGACATGATGAAAAGTACTGATGACTTCATAGCTGAGAATCCATCAGTGTAAAACTCTTGGGCAAAGCAGGCATCTGAGGAAATTCCTGTGGCATTGAACACGATGCTCAGCATGGTTGGAAGGGAGGAGGGGGACAATCCTGGGTCAGAAAATTCCAGCATGGAGAGGAAGTAATACATAGGCTCATGCAGAGATGTCTCTCTTTTTATGAAAAATAGTATGGTGCAGTTCTCCAGGATGGCAACGAGGTACATGAGGCTGATGGGGATGGAGACCCAACTGTGAGCATGCTCCATCCCTGGGATCCCAGTCAGGAAGAAGATAGAGGTCTCTTATGCAGAAATGTTAAAGACTGACATTGCAGGAATATGAGGAAACGAGTATGTGGGTCTCAGAAGAGGCTTCCTGCATTGGCTCAAAAGAGTGTGCTTTCATCTTCTGGTTGGTAAAATCTTGGGATTCCAACTATTCTCTGACAATAATACTCAGGACTAAAACAAAATATTTTACAAAATTTTGACAAGAACCCATATGTTATAAAACATATATCATCATCCATCCATACAAGTAGAATTATGAGAGAAATATAACAGTGTACCTGTCTCTATATGTAATCATCAACAGACAGATATGAATATTCCATATGATTCTCTGCCCATAGCAGGAAGAAAACAACAATTTATTGGCCTCTATTTCCTAAAGTAAATTATGTTAAGTTATAGAAACTCTGTAAGTTTCACAATTGTATCGATTAGTGTAGGATGAAAATAAAAACTATGTGTACTACAGTTAGAGTTGCAGTTATTAATAATGCATACCTTGAGGAACCACATTCTCCTCAAAAAATTAGGATATGACAACTAGATAGCCACGTATTTACATACTGTAAACCTAACGCCATGTAAAAACTTAAGTGAAAATAGCTCATAGACCTAAATGTAAGAACTAAAACTGTAAAAGTCTTAGAACAAAACACAGGGCAAATCTTCAAGTTTTGAGTTAGTTAACAGTTTCTTTGATATGACACCAAGACATAAGCAACAAAATAAGAGAATCATAAACTGGATTTCATCAAAATTATAAACTTCTGTCCTTTGGTGGGGGGGGGAACTCAACGTAATGATAAACCAACCCAAAATATGGGAGAAATAATTTGCAATTCATGAATCTGATAACGGACTTGCATCCACAATATATGAAGGCTCAAACATAAGGGAAATACAAGTCAAACCACAATGATATACCACCTCATACGTATATGGTGACTAAATTAAAAAGACATATAATAACAAGTGGTGGCAAAGATAGAAATTGAAACTGGGAATGTTGATGGTTGATGGTGAGACTGTAAAGTGGTATAGTGACTTTGGAAAACAGTTGGTAGTTCCTCAAATTTTTAAAAATATAGTTCAAAATTTATCATCCTATACACACACACACACACACACACACACACATACACACACATATCTCCAAGAGAGATTAAAACCTATTTTCACAAAAAAATATAATGTTCATATTAGCATTATTCATAATAGCCAAAACATTGAAACAACCTGTATACCCATTACTGATGAATGGATGAACAAAACATGGCGTGTTCACACGATGGGATATTATTCAGCCATTAAAAGGAATGAAGTCCTTATCATATTACAAATAAATAAACATTGAAAATCTTATGCTAAGTGAGAGAATCCAAACACAACAAGCCACACATTGCACTGTTCCAGTTATATAAGAGATGCATAATAGAACAATCCATGCTGACCTAATGCTGATTAGTGGTAGAGAGAGATGAGAGTAAGGACTGACTGCTAAAAGTTTGGGACTTATTTTGAGAGTGATGAGAATACTCTAAAATTAGATAGTGGTCTTCACTGCTCAATTCTATGAATGCACACAAAAAAAAAACAATTAATCATGCTCTTTAAAAGGGTGAATTTTGTGCTATAGATTATATATCGATAAAGCT
>NW_007747103.1:0-12699 GCF_000696425.1 Galeopterus variegatus | reverse complement strand
TCAGTGACCTCCCTTCTTGAGGCTCACACTGCCACGTCAGGGGCAGCGACACAGACTGCCTTAGTGGAAGAAAAAGCATGAAAGGCTCAGCTTTCATAGCTCCTTCATCCTACACAAGCCAAACAGATCACAGAAGAAATCTTACAAGAACAAAACAAGAACTTAACACAGAAGAAGCTGATAAGAACCCAGGATGAATTGGGAGCAGAGAAGAAGAAACGCCCTATGCCTAGAAGGGTGACGAATGTGTCCAGCTTTCCCTTCACAGAAAACTGAGGTAAAGTTAGTGTGACAGGAAGAGGCCTGGAGGAAATATCCACTGTTGCCTTTTTCTGTCAGTGCCATCGGCCACTTTGGCATTGTGGGTACCAACTAAGCAATTTGATTTCATCCTCAATGTCAATGGTTGAATGATTTGGTTGAGTGCCTGGAAAAATCTTCCAGCAGGAGACAGGGGAAGAGATGGGCTCCCTTAGGTAGCTCTCCTCCTCCACGTGGCTGCTCCGTGTCCCATGTTGCTGCTACCACAGACATGCTCTCGTGGAGTTGATAGGCTATCAGTGCACGTGGCATGGGAGAGGCAGGACTGGCTCCTCTGGAATGGGCATCCAGCTCCCTCTGTGCCTGTCACCATGCAGAGCTACTCCACAGCACTCTGAAAAAGCCAGCAGCTTCCACTCAGCCTTGACACGACCACAGACAGATTCCACTCAGATGGGGAGGAAACTGGATGTTCTTTTTAGAACTCTGCTGTTCTCTTTCTGTTTGGTTGGTGGTGGTTTGTTTGTTTGACAATTGAACCCCTGTTCCCAATCCACAAAACCTTTTCTCAGTACAAAAATATGTTTTTTAGTAAAGAGAGAGGGTTGGTTGCAATCAACTATGGTAACCCTGGTATATAACATATGTGTAATTCCAACTGCCTCACAATGCTATTTACTTATACTCAATAAAGGTAACAACTTTAGAAACAATTAACTTCCCCTGACATAAAAGGTCAGAGTCAATAGCTGGTTAACCTTGAAAAAGAAGTTGTATATTCAAAAGTGTGGATTCCAGATGCTGTAGTTTTTCCATAGGGACAAGATAGTGTGTGTGTGTGTGTGTGTGTGTGTGTGAAAGAGAGAGCGAGAGAGAAACAAAATTGTCTGTTGAAAGTTGATGTAGGTGTTGGCTGATTTGAATTCTTATTGGTATTTAATTTTATTTAAGAACCAAAGATTTATTCCCCCTCTGTTTCCAGGGTGAAGAGAAGGCCTGTGATTACATTTCTTGTTTGGGGCGAAAAGATAATGTGTTAGACTTATATGTATGAATAGAAACAGGTAAATAGTCATATTTCCTTCTGACTTTGTAATTTAAACAGTGTAAGTCAGTAGGGAAGGGCTGTAATTGGAGCCAAAGTAAGTGAGGTGAAAATTACTAGGTGTTGGAGCATCTGCATCTCATTTTAATTAGGTGACTATAATAGCAAGATCAAAAACTTTTCCTTGTCACTCAATCTGTTGGGCTTTCTAATCAAGAAACCAAAGGGATCGCCTTGTCCTCAGGAAAAAGTGACCCAAAACGATCCTCTCTAATTACCCGGCTGGAGCAGCAGACAGATCTGGGCCCAGGAACAGAGAAGAGCTCAGTGCGGGCATTGTGAGGGTGAGGTGCTCCAAGATCAGCCCCACAAAGGCCAGCCCCTAAAGGCTCTTAGGGACAGTCAGCCCTAATTTGGCAGCTCGGAATGTTGCCTTCTCACAAGGCAAAGTAGCTTAGAATAAAGCGCATCACATTGTGAGCCTGTGGGTCTGGGTTCTAGGCAGAGCTGGCCTCGCATTTGTGGGTCACCGTTTGGGGAAACCACTCATACTCCCAGCACCTCATTTTCCCCATATGCAAAGAGACCCAATGGTGCCTGCTCTGCCTGCCTGCCTGCCTCACAGGAGCGTGTAAAAGTCAAATGAGGTGAAGATTTCATGGGTGCTTGCAAAACGCGAAACCCCACTCTGTTCCTCTTCTCCAACGTGGTGTACAAAATAAGATCTCAGCACTCTTAAATCATCAAATTAGATGACTTTGAGTTTCCATCTGCTGACAATGAAAATGTCTCTTCTTTTCTCTCCCTTAGATACTCCTTATCTGTCAACAAAAGCAGCCAGTCAGACCTCTTAAATCATCAAATTAGATGACTTTGAGTTTCCATCTGCTGACAATGAAAATGTCTCTTTTTTTCTCTCCCTTAGATACTCCTTATCTGTCAACAAAAGCAGCCAGTCATAGCTGGTTAAACAAAAGCCCTGCTTGGCCAGATAAAGAGTTCTGTCTCTTTCTCAGTGGTGTGGTCATCTCTGCCACATGATGCCCACACCAGGACCTGAGGGGCTCTAAACACTGTCTTCCTTGTCTGTTCCCAAGTCTGGGGAGACCTGGTCGTGCCCTCACTGAATTCTGCCTCTCCTGTCACCTGGGCTCTTCCTGACCACTTGGCTCAAACTGTTGCCTCTGGGCAGGGCTTTCAGGCCCTGAGAATGGGACCCGGAATGCACTGCTGTAACACAGCTGTAAATTTACTGGCTGCCTTTGGTCCATGAGGCTTATGTTCATGGACACCAGTTTAAGCAGTGTCGGGTGGCCTTGGCTTGCCTGTCTGCTTTGGTGACTTGCTCTTTGAGCTGATAGACTCAGAGCTATTTTCCCCAAGCACATCTGTGATTCTTCCCTGTCCGGGGAATCCCCAAAGTGTTTCCATTCTCAGCTACACAGATGGCCTGAATGGAAGTACCGCTTACTCAGTCCCAATTCTATCCCTATCTCCTGTCCCAAGAATTTGTGACATTCCTTACAAGGGAAAACCTCTACTTTGTTGCCACTATAACGTATTATGCCAGAAATGTGATAGTCATTATTATACATCTCATGGTGCTGAAAGAAAAGAACAAATCAAGACATAACAGGTTGCCCAATTAGATACTGCTCATTTGTGGCAGATCTGGTGTCAAAAACCAGTTATCCTGATTCCTAATTCATTGCACGAGACCATACTCTATTAAGGTACAGACTTAACTTCTGAAAAAAGTAACCCCAGAACACAGAGGCTGAAAAAAGAAAAATAGAAACTGATTTCACTCTCATGTAACAGCCCAGAAGCACATGGTCCAGGATCAGTGGGACGGCTCTTCAGTCTTCAATGTGTGGCTTCTGTCTTCGGATTCAAGAAGCTCTTCTAATTTCACTAATTTCTCAGTCAACAGGAAGGGCAAAAGAAGGAGGAGGCGGAGCATGCCCAGTCATTTGTAAGGGCTAACACCAGTGGTTGCACGGAATACTTTAACTCATCTCCCACGGGCAGGAACATAATCCCAGGACCACGTTGAGCAGCAAGGGGAGCTGGGAAATGTAGACTTCAAGGTTTGTGCTCTGATAAAACTCAGGAGTGTGTATTATTTTTAAAAAGAAGAGAGATTGAAGACGTAAATGTAAGGTCTGAAACTATAAAACTCCTAGAAGAAAAGCACAAGGAAACAAAAGCAAAAAGATACAAATGGGACTACATCAAACTAAAAAGCTTCTACAGGGCAAAGGAAACAATCAACAAAATGAAAAGGCAACTTAGGAATAGCAGAAAATATTTGCAAACAATGTATCTGATAAGGGGATAGTATACAAAAATATGACGGGAATTCACAAAACTTAATTGAAAAAATAAATAAATAAAAGGAAATAACCCAAATAAAAATGGGCAAAGGACCTAAATAGACATTTTTCCAAAGACATATAAATGGCTAATGTGTATGTAAAAAGGTGCTAAACAGCACTAATCATCAGAGAAATGCAAATCAGAATCACAATGAGATATCACCTCACATCTGTTAGCATGGCTATTATGAAAAAGACAAGAGATATCAAGTGTTGGTTAGGGGATGGGAAAGGGAATGCTTGTGCACTGTGGGTGGGAATGAAAATTGGTACAGCCATTATGGAAAACAGTATGGAGGGGCCTCAAAAAATTAAAAGTAGAACTACCAGTTGATCCAGCAACTCCACTTCTGGGTATATGTCCAAAGGAAACGCAATCAGTATGACGAGAGATATCTGCACCCCCGTGTTCATTGCAGCATTATTTACAATAGATACTAAACATCCTAAGTATCCATCAATGGATGAATGGGTAAAGAAATTGTGGTACATTTTTTGCAATGGAATATTATTTGGCTCTAAAAGAAGAAGGAAATCCTGTCATTTGCAGCAACACAGATGAACCTGGAGGACATTATGCTAAGTGAAATAAGCCAGGTACAAAAGGACAAATACTGTATGATCTCACTTATATGTGGAATCTAAAAAAGCTGAGCTCACAGAAGCAGAGAGTAGAATGGTGGTTGCCAGGAGCTGGGGGTGAGGGTAATGTGGAGATGCTGATCAAGTGTGCAAACTTTCAGTTATAGAATGAACAAGTTTGGGGATCTAAGGTACAGCATGGACAGTGATGAACGTGTTAATTAATTTGATTGTAGTAATCATTACACAATGTATATGTATATCAAAAATCACACTGTACACCTTGAATATATCATTATCAAACTTTGTCAAATATTATAAAATAAAAAATTAATTTTTTAAAATAAGTGAATGGGGAAGCGCGGCGGCACTCCCGCCGAGGGTTCGGATCCCACAGGAGGGTTCGGATCCCACATACAGACCGGTTCCCGCTCACTGGCTGAGCGAGGCGCGGGAGCAACACCTAGGGCTGTGATCCCGTTGCCGGTCCCGGTCCGGTACGGGGGCGACACTGAGGGTTGCGATCCGTTGCCGGACACGGAAAAAGACAAATAAATAAATAAATAAATAAATAAATAAATAAATAAATAAATAAATAAATAAATAAATAAATAAATAAATAAATAAATAAATAAATAAATAAATAAATAAATAAATAAATAAATAAATAAATAAATAAATAAATAAATAAATAAATAAATAAATAAATAAATAAATAAATAAATAAATAAATAAATAAATAAATAAATAAATAAATAAATAAATAAATAAATAAATAAATAAATAAATAAATAAATAAATAAATAAATAAATAAATAAATAAATAAAATAAAATAAAATAAGTGAATGAATACTGCAGGAAATCAGCAGTCTGCCATACTCTATACACATAAGAACATACAAATCTATTGCTCAGTGTGAAAGTATATAATATATATATAGTAATCAATTGCACATGCTGGCTACATTGACACCTAATTTAGGCATCCTACCTCCACCAAGACTTTCCTGAGCTCCCTGGCAGTGCTGTGTTCTTTTGTCCTCTCCCAAAGTACCCTGTGCATAAAGGTTTCTAATACCTACCATGATGCACTGGAAGGCTTTGCTTTTTCATTAGACCGTAAGCATATCAAGGGCAGGGACAGTACTTTGTCACCTGTATAAGCCCACAGTCATACACTGACCTCAGCAAATTGTAAGTACACAATAATTATTTGCTAAACAGAGTTGTCATTATCAGACATAATATAATAAGGGTTGGGTCTGTATGTACCACAGAAACAAAATTACTGCTAGTGCTTGGCATGGCTGGCATAATAATGCTAGCATAAATTACACACTTACCAGGCGCCAAGCACTGTGCTATGTGTTTCTCAGGCATTAGGTCATTTAATCCTCACAAGTATCCTATCAGATAAGTACCCTTTGTTATTTACATGTAACAGAAAAATTAAAGAATTTTCTCATATTCACCAAGCTGGCAATTGGTGGATCCAGGGTATATATATACATTTGGGTGACCTCAAAGTCAGTGCTTTTAATCATCTTGTCTTACTAGGTGAGAAGGGATACGGGACTCTTTTTAACCAGGAGACAGCCCACACTGTAGGAACCTAAGTGATCAATGATACAGGGGTGGGAGTCAGACTAATCCCCTAGCGACACTCTTCCAGCAGTACACAATAACAACGTGCAGCCCATTCCACAGATATTCCATACGTGCATACCCACGTCAGTATTGCAGAGATGCTTGTCCTGTTTTCCAAAGGCCTTTAACATATGAGATAAAGTTAGTAGCTGAAATTTTAAGTGCTTAAAGCAAAACAGAAATCTTTCAATACCCTAAAACCCTTGGTCTTCACCAGAACCCCACCCCAGCACACACTCAAGTACCTCAGTCATTTGCAAAACCTCAATACCAACTGAACGTGACACGACTGTGGAATATAAATCGGGAATGACCCAAGACAGCAGAGTGGGCATGAGGGATTCTGACCTGAGTGATGGTGCTGGGGACACACAGGCACGTCAGCTCTGGAGACTAAGCACACACATGGAGATCTTGGCTGAGTACAAGCCTGAGAAAGAGAGAGAGATGTTTATTTTTCTCTTCACTAACACTCTGCTGTGTAAGTGCTGATAAGAATCTCCTAAAACTATTTTAGGAGATTTTTTAATGTGGCTTCAGTGTGTTGGGGAGAAAAGACTCATGATTTAGAGGGAAAAAAGACAACAAGATTTGATTTCACAGACGCTTCAGAAATAATGGCATAATCTTATCCATTTTCAGCAAGTACAATCTGAAGCATTCAACCTCCAATAAAGGTGTATCGCCTTCATTCATGCAGCAAACTGCAGATTAAGCTTTTTTTTAATGCTGTTCAAATTGCCTATGAAGCAACCTTTTGTGAGATATGATGGTTCAAACAATTTTGCAAAGAGCAGAAGACAAAGAATACGTTTTTACACTGAACTGGTTTCCAAGGAAACACTGAAAAAAAATGTAATGTAATATCTCTTAGAGGTAGTTCAAGGACCAGGGCTCCTCTTTACTTATTTAATTTTTTTGAGCGGTGTTTAATAACTGCCTCTTCCTCTCCCTGCAGTGGAAGCCTAGGAGGGTTGAATGAGCTCTCGTGTACCCAGCAGCCCAAGTGTCCTCTCGTTAATTGAGTGCCGTGCTACAGAAAGGGAAAATATTTGAGCCAAGTTGAGCCTTCATTACTCTCCGAAGCAATTCGAGGTAAAGATTAAAGAACTAGAATTTGAACCTTTAGCTCTACTATTAAAAAAAAAAAANAAGGAACTCTCATACACTGTTGGTGGAACTGCAAAATGGTGCAGCCTTTATGGAAAATGGTTTGGAGGGTCCTCAAGCAATTACAGATAGATCTACCATATGACCCAGCTATTCCACTGCTGGGAATATACCCAGAGGAAAGGAAATCATCATGTTGAGGGGATAACTGTACTCCAATGTTTACTGCAGCACTATTTACAATAGCCAAGAGTCAGAACCAGCCCAAATGCCCATCATCAGATGAGTAGATACAGAAAATGTGGTATATCTACACAATGGAATTCTACTCTGCTATAAAA
This sequence comes from Galeopterus variegatus, assembly GCF_000696425.1. NCBI lineage: Eukaryota > Metazoa > Chordata > Mammalia > Dermoptera > Cynocephalidae > Galeopterus > Galeopterus variegatus. The sequence goes on along the minus strand of NW_007747103.1, from coordinate 5,334 downwards.
AAGAATGAAATACTGCCATTCACAGCAATGCGGATGAAAAAAATTAAGTGAAATAAGTCAGGCACAGAAAGAGAAATATCACATGTTCTTACTTATTTGTGGGAGCTAAAAATAAATAAATAAATACACAAACAAATGGGTGGGGCAGGGAAGAAGACACAACAGTCACAATTCCTTGGGCTTGTTGAGTCAAGTGAACAGATGTGATGGTGATAGGTGGGGGGAAGAGGGAGGGGGAGGGAGGAATCAGTGGGGGGACATGAGAATCAACTACATTGTATGGGGATAAATTTAAAATAATTATAATAAAATAAAATAAAAATGGGCCGGACCAGTGGCGCACTGCTATAGTGTGCCGCTTGGGAAGCGCAGCGGCGCTCCCGCCGAGGGTTCGGATCCCACATACAGACCGGTTCCCGCTCACTGGCTGAGCGAGGCCCGGGGGCGACACTGAGGGTTGCGATCCGTTGCAATAAATAAATAAATAAATAAATAAATAAATAAATAAATAAATAAATAAATAAATAAATAAATAAATAAATAAATAAATAAATAAATAAATAAATAAATAAATAAATAAATAAATAAATAAATAAATAAATAAATAAATAAATAAATAAATAAATAAATAAATAAATAAATAAATAAATAAATAAATAAATAAATAAATAAATAAATAAATAAATAAATAAATAAATAAATAAATAAATAAATAAATAAATAAATAAATAAATAAATAAATAAATAAATAAATAAATAAATAAATAAATAAATAAATAAATAAATAAATAAATAAATAAATAAAATCCCCTACAATTCTGTCATGTTAAAAAAAAATCAATACATATATGGCCTCCCTCCCATGAAACCTCTCCCTGGGCAACTCTGAAGCTGGGGGCTTGCTCCCTTCCCTTATAAATTAAAATGGTTAGAAAGGCAGTACATTCCCTGGAAGGAAACTTCCAATGTTCTGATTTGTATTCCCCAAATAGCAAATGGAAGAAGGCCCAAACTTGGTGTCAGAGAGAATCAGCCTGGATTGATCAATCCGGCTGGTGAGCTCAAAAGTGCACAGTCAGGTGTTGGGACAAGGATGGTGCATGGGTCTGGCCATGTTCATGGGCTCCACAATGAACAGAGGCCTCAAGAATTTGGTTCCGGGGTAAATTCTGCCCCATCTACACATGCAATAGATATAAACAATTGAGTGCTTTTTTTTTCCCATTTCATCTTTCCACATTATAGCTCATGTAGAAAAGTATGATTTTCATAAGATGCCTGGCAGCCCTGAAAGCTGAGGGGATTGACATCTCAGGTTGAGGCTGAAGATGCTCTAGGACACCAGGCTAGGAGCTCTGAATGCATCAGGAAGGAACAGAGAAAGGAAAAAGACATGTTCTATTCAGCCTGTTATGATTTCTCCTTTATTCCTTTCAACAACCTTATGTCATAAGACGAGGAAATGAAGTTCAGAGAGGTTAAATGACTTGTCCTTCCTGTCCCCCATTTGGGTACCCGGAAACTTCCATTCACCTTTCAGATACCCCTTCCCTGATTTGCCTGTGCCTCTGAATCCTATACAGATGGTCCCCAGCTTACAATGGTTCAGCTTAACGATTTTTTTATTTTACCGTGGTTGGAAAGCATTTGTGAGAAACCATTCTTTGAATTTTGATCTTTTCCTGGGCCAGCAGTATGTGTTGCTACTCTCTCGTGATGCTGGGCAGCAGCAAAGACCTGTAGCTCCCAGTCATCCAAGTGATCATGAGAATAAAGAACTGATACTGTACTCTACAATGTACCAATTCAATAAATGACATGAGATGTTCAACACTTATTATAAAATAGGCTTGGTGTTACATGATTTTTCCCAACTGTAGGCTAATGTAAGTATTCTGAGCATGTCTAAGGTAGACTAAGCTAAGCTATAATGTTTGGTAGGTTAGATGTATTAAATGCATATTGACTTAATATTTTCAATTTATGTTGGTTTTATCATAACCCTCTTGTAAGTCAAGGAGCATATGTATCTTTTATACACACCTCTATAATAGCAGATTACATGGTTGGCTGACTGCCTTGTTTTGAATCCCAGCCTCACAACCTCTGAGGTATGACTCTTTGAGTGAGTTACTTAAACTTCATGCATTTCAGTGTCTTTAACTATGAAATGGGGATGATATTAGTATTCTTATCTCATCAAGTGCTTATGAGGATTAGTTAATACATGTAAAGCACTTAGGACAGTGCCTGACACATAGTTAGCATTCAATAAATGTGGATGATGATAATGATGATGATGATGGTGGTGGTGGTGGTGGTGATGATGATTAGACACGCGTTATGCTGAGTTCTCTGAGGACAGGAACAGTATCTTATTCATGAAAATAAGACCTAATCAGTCTTATGACACACATCCCAAGTGCCTGAAACAGAACTTGCAAAGAGAAGACACTAAATAAATATTTGTTGCATCTTTGGACAAATGAGTTAATTAGTTTATCTCTTTCTTCCCAGTGTCCAGCATCAAGAAGGTGTTCAATCAGTGTCAGTTTCCATAATAAATAAAATTATAAATGAACAATTAAAACTGGGTGTTTTAAGTCCCAGATATTCCTCACACCTCCACGCTCATCCTGGTAGCTTCTTGCAAGACGGGTGCAGACCCCTCTCTGTCCCCTGACAAAGTACTCGAAAAGAAGAACAGCCCAGGTTTATGGAGATTTCCAAATATCCAGCCGTGGGGAGCACTCCTAACTTTATAAGCACCCTTGAGTCTAGCTGGAGTCCCTCTGTGAAGAACCAAAGCTAATTTGGCACTCTGGCTTTCTGATACACTTTCAATAGAAATAAAAGCAATTTTGATTTCCCCTTGGACCTATAAATAATTCAGTCTCATTTGTGTGTCACTGAATCTTTTTTAGCAGGAACCATACAAAGGTCAGGGCCAAATAAATGTCTCTTCAATGTTTGTGCATAATGTCAAAGAGTATTTTTAGGGTAAATGGTGTTCAGAGAAGAGCTGAGGTAATTGTGTTCAAGTGCAAATATTCCCAAATGGATTAGCGTGGGTTTTCCTGACAGCCCCCAGAACCAGACAGCTCCCGCCTGCATTGCTAAGCTGGAAGGGGGTTAATGAGAACCTCACTGCCCCCAAAATAGAAAAATGCCGCTTAGGCTTTTCCCAAACCCAGAAATTCTGCCAGAACTGTTTTCATCCTAGTTTCTTAAGCCTGCAGATTCTAGCAAGACTTAAAAAAAATAGAAAGAAAAAGTCTTCTTCCTGCATATGAATTAAATGCAGCAATTAACTACCCAGAGAGTACAGCAGACAAGACCAGGGGCTTTGAAGCCAAGGAGCGTGACATCTGGCTCTGTCACTCTAGGTTGTGTGATCTTGGGCAAAGCACCTCAACCCATCGAGCCTGTTTCACCATCCCTAAAATGGAGGTAACAGCAAAACCTACATCATAGAATGATCATAAGAATTATAGAAGATAATGCAAGTACAAATCTTAACACCGTGCTTGGCACAAAGTAAGTGCTTCTTAAAATTAAATATTCTTTTTAAATATATTTTAGGCTGTGGTTTCTAATGGCTTTCTCCAAACACGTGATCTGGTTTTGATCTGTCAGGATTTCATCAAGAATTCTGGCTTGTGGATGCTGCTCTTTCGTGTTTTCCAATCTGTTGCCTTATGTATTCTTGTTCGTACCCTCGTCCCCTCTCCCTTTCTCTTGTCATTTCATTGGATTTGGGGTGACAGGGGAGGCAGAAATGTGTGCTCATCCCTCTACTTGGTCCTAACCCTTGAAACCCATTGTCTGGCAAATTAGGGCTCCACAAGGACTGCTCGCCCGAGGATAACCGAATCCCACGCTTAGAAAGAACATCTAGTGCAATTCACCCATTGTCCAAATGGAGACGTTGAGGCTCAGAGAAGGGATGTGACTTCCTCAAGAAAATCCAGCTGGTGCAAGAGTCCTTAACCTGGGGTCTTCAGCCCCTCAAAGTGTCCTGGATAGAATTTAAAGGGTTCATGAACTTCAACAGGAAAAAAATTATAGAAAAAGATTTCGATTACCCTACCTGAAAGTTTTTGTTTCCTCCAACTGAATGGCAACGTACCTTATTATGACGTTGTCACCAAGAGAAACCACAGATATCTTCCCATCACATCATAATTGTTGTAGACAACACAAAATACTATTCATGCACCATTTTGAAATATTGATAGTTATTAGACCTTCCAATAGATCTAGTTATTTAATGCACAAATCAATAAGTACAAGGATACCTCAAAAAGTTCATGAAAAGTCTAGTATTATCTTCAAATTCTATTTTTCCACCAGTGTTTTGAAGTATATAAATTATTCTATCACAAATTTGTCATTTTTAATACATTTCCAACAATAAAAATTGGTTTTCCTTTTACTTATAATTACCTTATTTTGAACATTAAAAAAAATTTTTTTGAGGTCTGACCTGAATTTTTTTTCAGCTCATGACCTGAAAAAGGTTAAGACAGCTGTTGAATGACAAAGCTGTCATCCAAATGAGTCTCCCAGAAACTTCAAAACAAGGCCCCTCCTTGCAGCAGGATGGAGCCCTCTCAGCCTCTAAGCATGCTCTGCCTTTTTTATGCTACACTATCGATCTTCCACCCTTTTTCCCTATTATTCAATCCAGTGGAGGGATGGGGGAAAGAAGATGGAAGAAAGGAGGAGGGGGCAGAGAAGGAAGTTAACAGCCACCACCGTAATGGTGGGCCTTACAACTGACCTAGACCTTCTGTATGACTTAGTTCACAACAATCCCATCTAGTAGGTATGGAGAGAAGATTAGGGAGGCCAAGGATTTTGTTCAAAGCCACACCACTAGTGAAGGATTCAAGCTCGGTCTGTTAAATTCTAGACCACTGCTCCATAGTGCCCCACGGCCCCTATCAAACCCCTGCCCCGTCTCCACTAGTCCACACAGCCTCTTCCCTTAGCAAGCACCCTCCCAACACATAGTCACACCAAATTGCCTTATCTTCATCTTTATCCAGCATAGTTCATACTATGTGATTCTCATTATTTCAAAACTGGCAGAATTTTTATGAAGAAGTCTTATTCTTTATTATTTTTTTTATTGCCACATAGTTGATTGTACATACCTGTGGGGTACAGAGTTGAACATCAGTACCTGTGTGTAATAAGCGATGCTCAAATCAGGATAATTAGTGCATTCAATAATATACAATGTGATCACTTTTTTTTTTTTCGTTAAATTTTTATTTTCTCAATATACACTGTATATGATTATTATGGCCCGTCACCGACACCTCCCTC
>NW_007747102.1:12317-12699 GCF_000696425.1 Galeopterus variegatus | reverse complement strand
TAACCTAGTAACTTAGAAGATGGAGACAAATAGGCTACAGTGAAAGCATCTCTATTTAGCATAGAACTATTTTATATTAGCATTTCATGAACTTTCATTTGAATTTTACAAAAGAATAGATATTTAAATTGCCTAATCTCAATTTTATAACATCTGATAATTAAGATTTTTTGTTTCAAAAGATTTTGGCCAATAAATCCTCTTACATATGCTAAATAACACCTCTTCCTTTTTTTGGATCCCACATGCGGACCGGTTCCCGCTCACTGGCTGAGCGAGGCGCGGGAGCAACACCGGGGGTTGCGATCTCGTTGCCGGTCCCCTGTACGGGGGCAACACTGAGGGTTGCGATCCGTTGCCGGACACGGAAAAAGACAAAAGA
>NW_007747102.1:5598-8330 GCF_000696425.1 Galeopterus variegatus | reverse complement strand
AAAGGCAATAGATAGATAGCAGAGCAAATGTTTGAACTGAGTACTGAAAGAAAGTTGATAACTGTGAAGACCACAGGTTTGGATTGGTATATATACCTTTTTAATGGTTAAAATTGTAAAACAAAGCAAAACTTTTCAGTGTAGTGTAGAGATTAGGAACAGGTGCTGTAGAGCCGGACTGATTGGATTCAACTTTTGGTACATTCTGTAATTATCTTTGTGATCTTGGGCAAGTTACTTAATCTCACTGTGCCTCAATTTTTTCATTTTATAGTTTTATGATGATTAAATGAGTTAATACAATAAGCTCTTGAAACTGGGCCTGCCCTGTAGTAAGTATGCTGTAAATAACTGCTATTATCAACAATGTCATCATTTTTATTTTAGAGAACTATAGAAAATAAGCATAAAATAATAAAAATGAACATCAGGACTGTGGGATAACTATTGTAAGCCTTTCCTTTCAATGTTTTTTCTGAGTTATTTGATTTTTACACAGTTGAGATTTTACTATATGAATAATTTTGTATTCTGCTTTTTTCACCTAGCGCCATAAGTATTTTCTTATGCTATTGAATTATATTGTCAGCATTTTTTAAAAAAATGAATGCATAATGTGTTTCGGGGGGGTTTCTTGGTGGCTGGACATAATGACTGTATAATGTTTTTGTGAATTTCTCATAATTAAACAGTTTCAAATTTTTTTGCAATTATAAGAAACATTGTAATGAACAACCTTGTACATAAAACAATTTCTGCACTTCATATTATTAACATAAATTCCCCAAAGCGAAAATATTGGGTCAGAGTATGTGAACATCTAAAGGTCATGGTCCATATTGCCAAATTGCTTTTACTTAAGGAATTTTAATAATGGACTTAAAATAAATTGGGGCAATACAGTATTTATTGCTCCTGTTGTTTGGGCTGGGAGGGAAAAGAGAGTGAATAACATTTTTTTCCTCGTAATATACTAGGCATTATTTGTAGGCATTTAGCATACATTGTTACTTTTACACACATTATTCTCATTTATTATCATAGCCCTGTGTCGTGAGTGGGAGTTAATTCTATTTTACTGATGGGAAAGGAACTGTAGATAGGTAAGTACTTTGCCTAAGGGCTGGGACTGTTCCAGCCTGAGTCTGAGTCTAGATCTGCCTGATTGCAAACCTTATACTCTTGTATTTGTACACTTTTATCTTACATATGTATTCAGAATCTTATGATGTAACTAACTATAGATCATAGACCACATTATTAAGAATTAAACTGAGCTGAAAATAATGAATGGGTAAGTTACAAAGTTAAACCGGACAGGACTTAACTTTCTATGTATATTTTAGAAAAGGAAAAAAATCCTTACCTAATGAGATATGACTGGTAACAAATATATAAAGCTGAGTTCTGAAATGAATATAGCATGTATTTGTGAGTGCAACACTCATAGTAAAGATCTTAACACAAATAGGGAGGAGAAAACCAAAAAAAAAAAAAAAAAAATAGATCCATTAAATTTGGGGGCTAAGAGAAGTGAAAAGGCCTGTTGAATAATTAAATTGAAAAATACAACTTAAAAAAACTGATAAAGTAAATGCAAGTCTTAATGGGAAAATAAGCAAAAAAAAAAAATAGAGATGGTCCAGATAAATAGACTAAAATTACCTACAAGGTTTAGGAGATTAATTATAGAATTGGGGGTGAGGGGGGTAGCTGACTGGTACAGGGAACCAATCCCTTGACCTTGGTGTTACCAGGCCATGCTTTAACCAACTGAGCTAACCAGCCAGCCATTAGGAGATTAATTTTAAACTGAAAATTAAAGCAAGAAAAACTCGCACACGAGTTGCATTTTATAGTTGGATTTGTAGTTGTTTGTAAAATAACTATCAGTGGAGCATTCTAGGTGCATAAGCTACTACGAAAAATGAAAAGGTTGATCCCAGAGAGAACAAGATTCCATTGCTTTTGTTTTTAATAAGGAAGGTATTAAAGGGTTTTTTCAGCAAATTGTGACTATACTAAATAAATGCAAATAAATGATTAAGAATCAATTGGTATCCACCAAAATTTTAAAGAAATGAATATAAAATTTAGAAACGTTGATCATTATGCTGCCATTAGAGATTACATTTTTGAAAAATATTTAATGAAATAAAAATATAAATAGTTTATTTTAGCCAGAGCGTAGGAAAATAGGGAAGTGATGAGAACGATAGTAAACCATGAAGGACTTTGTGTGCCATTTATTAGTTCTAGGATTATCTCTTGTCCTCAAGAGAATCACTTACTAGTGGAGAGAAATATATAAACAGATAAATGCAATAAGTGTGCAGTTATAACTTTTATGATATAAATCTATGGAGGCACCAAGGATGGCTAGTAATAGATCCCTTGAAGAGAGTGGGGGGAATGGCTGGGACATTTTGAGAAATAGGAGCAGCATTTCAGTAAGTTAGTTATCAAAGATAAGGACCTACTGTGTTCTTGGAACTCTAAGCAGTTCAGAGGCATAGAGCAGGTGTCCACAAACTTTTTCTGTAAAGGGCCAGATAGTAAATATTTTCTAATTTGTGGGCCACACTAACTTTGCCGCTGTAGTGCAGAAGTAGTCATTGACAGTGAGGAAACTAATGGATGTGTCCAGAGTAAACTGGTGGACCTTAAGTAAGTGACTTCTAATATACAATACACAGAGGGATTTGAGGAAGCAATAACCTACAGAGCCTTGT
>NW_007747102.1:0-4116 GCF_000696425.1 Galeopterus variegatus | reverse complement strand
AAAAAAACAATTTATTTCTGACAGTTTTGGAGGCCGGGAAGTCCAAGGTTGACGGGGATGCTTCTGGTGAGGGCCTTCTTCCTGGTGGGCACTTTCTGCAGAGTCCCAGGGTGGCACAGGGCATCACATGGTGAAAGGGCAAGAGCGTGCTAAGGTGCTGGTTCAAGTTTCTCTTCCTCTTCTTATCTACCCACCAGTTCCACTCTCATGATAACCCATTAATCCATAAATGTATTAATCCATTCATGAGGTCAGAGCCTTCATGATCCAGTTACCTCCTAAAGGCCCCACTTATCAACACTGCCATGTTGGGTTTTAAGCTTCAACATGAGTTTTGGAGAGGACATTCAAACCATAGCACATAGCTTTTTCTTACCACTGTTCCTAGAGGTGGGAAAGGTATCTGCCACAAGTCTCCTTACTGCTTTCAGACTATTCTCTCTTCCTTCTCCCTAAAAATCCTCAGCTTTGGGTTATGCCAAAAAGCTCACTGTCCATCTCTTCAATACCACCTTGGTCTTTATATTGAATTTGACAAGAATGTAATAAGTGATCCTTCCAATACCCTGGCCTCTCATATCGTAGACATCTCTTCTAGTGCTCTTCCCGTCTGCTGTACCTCAACCACTCATTCCCACAGTGATACCCCCTTGTGTTGGCAATAACTGCAGTCCCTCCGTAGTTACCATTTCATGTGTTCTACTAGATGACCACTATTTCCTGTTTTTGCAGTTTGTTCAACCATCTTCTGACTGCAGTGTAATCTCCAATCATTGATCCTATTACTGTCCCCCTGCCACTCACCCTCTTGATGTTTTTACTCCCTTTTACATGGAATTTATTCAGCTTAAATTCTGTAGTTAATCATTTTAATCACTCCTTTGGATCCCCTTCCTTGCTTTTTGCTTGTTCAACAAAACCAGAGCCCTAGTTAAAACCAACTCTCTGCTTTTTTTTTTGCTTTTGTCCCTGTGTAACTGACTATGGCCTAAGAAAAAAAAAGAAAAACATACCATACAATGCTGCCCGGTGATTGTATTGTATTTTCCTAGTCTGTTCACTCTCCCACTCTTCTAAATGACCATTTCATATCTTTTTTTTTTACTTAAACCTTTATATTTCTTTTCCCATCCTCACTTTCTGCTCATAACTTTGCTTTCTACTTTGCTAAGAAAATCAAGTTAATTTGAAGAGAACTTCCACAGACTCCCACCCCCCCAAGTACCTACCTGCATCTGTGTCAGTACATGCTGTCTTCACGCCTGTTACCTTAGATTAACTGTTCATGTTCTTGTCTGCTTTTCTACTAGATCCCATCCTCTCTCATATGCTCAACGACATTGTTTAAACTTCCCTCCTTTTTCAGTCATCAATTTTGTTCTTTTTATTGGATCATTTCTATCAGCAAACAGACATACTATTTCTCCTACCTTAAAAAAACCAAAAAACTTGACATTTTTGCCACCTATTTTCCCAATTTTTTGTTTCCTTTTGCAGCAGTATTCCTCAAAAGAGTTGTCTATATTTGCTATTACCAAGTTTTCTCCTCTACTACTCTATTAAACCTAGTCTACTTTGGCCTTTGACTATACCACTCCCACAGAAATGGCTCCTCAGGCTCTTCAGTAGCCTCCATGTTGCTAAAAGCCATATGCCATCGATTGTGTTCATCATACTTGACCTATCAGAGCATTTGATATAGCTATTTGCTCCCTCTAGCCTTGAAACACTGTCTTCTTTGCTTTTCAGGACACTGCACACTCCTGGTTATCTCTTCCCTCAGTGCTGGCTTCTTATAATTCTCCTTTGTGTTTCTTCTCACTGACCTTTTAATGTTGGAGAGAAGATTCAGTCCTTGTTTTGTTTTATATTTTTTTTCTTCTGTCTACACTCACTCCGTTGGTAATCTCATTCAGTTTTATGGCTTTAAGTACCATCTAAATGCCAGTGGTGCCCAAATTTAGATCTTTAGTCTCTCTCCTTAATACCAATCTCATAGGTACAACTGCCTATTCAACATCTCTACCTAAGAGTTTAATACTAGACATGGAACTCAACATGTTCAAAACTAGACTTCTAAACTTCCTCCCCAATGACTGCTCTAGCCACAGACTTCTTCACTTCTGTCAGTAGCAACTCCATCCTTTCATAGCTCAGGCCAAAATCTTGGAATTACTCTTCACTTTGCTTTTTCTTTTATGCTTCAATTCAAGTCCATTCATTCAGGACAGTCTATTTTCTGTATCATCAAAATACATACAAAATCCTACCATGTCTTCCCCCTCTTCTCCACCTCCCTCACCACCCTGGTCCAAGCCAGTACCATCATATCTTGTCAGATTACTGAAATAGGCTACTACCTGGTCTGCCTATTCTACCCTAGCCCCTCCTGACAGTATTTTCTAGATACAGTAGCCAGAGTAACCCTTTTACAAATTAAGACAGTCCCTGTCACTTCATCATTCAAAGCTCTGCAGTGGCTTCTATGGTCTTGAGTGTATGTGTCCTCCCAAAATTCATATGTAGAAATGCTAATCCTCAAGGTGATAGTATTAGGAAATGGGGACTTTGGGAAGCCATTAGGTCACAGGGATGACGTTTTCATGGATGGGATTAGTGTCTTTATAAGAGAGGCCTGGGGGCCGGCCCAGTGGCGCACTGCTACAGTGCGCCGCGGTGGCGCTCCCGCCGAGGGTTCAGATCCCACATACAGACCGGTTCCCGCTCACTGGCTGAGCGAGGGGCGGGCGCAGCACCGAGGGTTGCGATCCTGTTGCCGGTCCAGGTCCGGTACGGGTGCGACACTGAGGGTTGCGGTCCGTTGCCGGACACGAGAAAAGACAAAAAGGAAAAAAAAAAAAAAATAAGAGAGGCCTGGGAGAGATCCCTTGTCCTTTGTCCCTTGAGGACACAACAAAAAGGAGCCATCTATAAGCAAGAAAGCAGGTCCTCACCAGATACTGAATATACCTTGATCTTAGACTTCCCAGCCTCCAGAATGGTGGGAAATAAATTTCTGTTTATAAGCTATCTAGTTTATGGTATTTCTTTGTGTCAGTGTGAACAGACTAAGACGTTCTCCCTTTCAGAGAAAAACTAGTCCTTACAGTGGTCCACATGATCTGCCCAACGCACCCTCCTTTTTACCTCACTGACTTCATTTCCTTTTACCACTTTCCCCACTTGCTCCCTGGCCTCAATGTTCTATCTTAAACAGTTCAGTCATATTCCTACTTTAGGACCTTTGCTGGCTCTGCTGTCTGGAATGTACTTCTCTCAAATATCTACATGGCTCAATGGCCTCATCTCCAGGTCTTTGCTCAGATCTTACCTTTTCTAAACATCCTATTTTATACTATATCCTACCTTCCCTCCCCCCCGTCCTGGATTCATTTTTATTTTTTTGCATAACACATACTAACTTCTAACACAGTAGTACATCAGGGGTCAGAAATCCACAGCTCCATGAGCCTCTGGCCTGTTTATGTACAGCCTATGAACTAAGGATTTTTTTACATTTTTAAAGGGTTGTAAAACAAAGCAAAGAATATATGATAGACATATTTGGCCCCAAAGCCTAAAATATTTACTATCTGGTCCTTTTCAGAAAAGGTTTGCACTATATATTTTATTCTGTTGTTTTTCTCCTCCCATAGAATGCAAGCTCCAAGAGGTCAGAGATCTTTTATTTATTGCTATACCTCCAGCAACTATAACAGTGCCTAGAATGTAGTAGAAACTCAGTATTTGTTAAATGAATGGTTCATAATAAATGCTTTTTATTTCTACAGATAGTGTATCTAAATGCAGAAAAAGAGCTCTACTAGGATACTTATCAATTGAATATAGAGTACCTCTGGGGAGGGGACCAGGATTAGGAGAGATAGTTGAATGGAGCTGGAATTTCATCTATATAGTTTATTTTTCTCTTTTTAACAACGAGAAGCAGTCCCATATTAATTTCTCACTTTTTTATTTTTTTAAGTGAAGGAAAAGGGGGAAAAATGGTCAAGAAAATAAAGCAATGAGAGGTGAGAGGATATATAGAGTAGTGGGGTAGAGAGGGAGAGAAGAGGACCTTGCCTCTCTTAAATGTCATATTTGGCCAGGAATTTT
>NW_007747101.1:12755-13124 GCF_000696425.1 Galeopterus variegatus | reverse complement strand
ACAAACCTTTTAAAACTATCCAGAGGGTAGAAAAAAGTAAGGATAAAAAAGATTGAGGAAAACTTACTGGACTTATGAGACACAATTAAGTGAATCAATGTACACCTTATGGGGATCTCAGAAGGATAAGAAAAAGAAAAATGAGCAGAAACCTTATTTAAACAAATAATGATTGAAAACTTCCCAGGTTTTAGGAATGATATGGATGTCCTGAGTCATGAAGTTCAAATGTTTCCAAACAGATTCAATACACAATGTGAAGCATATAATTTCTTCAATAAATGTTATCAGTAAAATTAGACATCCATATGCATAAGAATGAATTTTGACCTTGATGGAGTTTGGATGTGTTGTCCCCTCCAAAACTCA
>NW_007747101.1:9581-10915 GCF_000696425.1 Galeopterus variegatus | reverse complement strand
AAAAAAAATGGTTAAAGAAGTTAATATATCTAAATAGCACTTACTGTAAATAATAATAATAAATGGAAGATAGTTGTTAAAAAGGTATAACAAAATTATTAGGCAACAGTAACCTAGAAAAATAAAAAGCAGAGGCAGTTGAGTGAAACAGCTTTTCTAGATCCTTGTGCTGTTTATGAAGAACACATAGATATTGAAGCTAGAAGCGAATTTTCAACTTAAATGTCATATAGACTATTATTTGGCTGCCAAGCAATACAGTTAGAAATTACTTAACCATAGACAGAAAACCACCCCCTCTCAATTTCCTATATTTTTGTGAATTAGCAAATACATATCCTAAAATAAAATTAAAATGATTGATTTATTATTTTCTTTGTAAGTCCCTGGAACACAGGACAAGCTCAGTTAAATTCATGGTGTTGTAGCTATATCTTTCTGTGGATTTACATTCAGCTTGTGGAACATTAGAGGCTGGCCTGAAATTTTAACAGACTACATAGACTGTAAGCTGTCAAAATCTAGGATTTTAACAACTGGTTCACATATGCAGGTAATAAATTTTCATTGTCTGGTGCTCTGCCATATTTGAGAATGTTTGTTGAATAGTGTCTAACAAATATTAAATGGAATTTTCAAAACAATTGGTTAAATGCAGCCTTAACCACTCAGCACACAACATGTACCAAAGAGAATCTGTGCAGTTGATTAGCCAAAGAATTTTAGTCATTAAAATTATTCTCTATGGGAAATAGANTTAAAAATAGAACTACCATATGATCCAGAAATCTCACTTCTGAATATATGTCTTAAGAAATATTTGCACCTCCATGTTTATTACAGCATTATTCACAATAGGCAATATATAGAAACAGCCTGAGTGTTCATCAACAGAGGAATAAAAAAAGAAATTATTACGTATACAAACACACACACACACACACACACAAACACGGTGGAAAATTATTCAGCCTTAAAAAAAGAAGAAAATCGTGCCATTTGCAACAACATGAATGAACCCGGAGGACATTATGCTAAGTGAAATAAGCCAGAAACAGACAAAAACGACATGATATCACTTATATGTGGAATGTGCAAAAATGCTGAACTTAGAGAAACAGAAAGGAGAATGGTGGTTTCTAGAGGCTGGGGGGTGGTGAAGGATGGGGAGATTGTGGTCAATGGCTACATACTTTCACTTATGAGAAGAATAAATTCTAGAGATCTAATGTACAGGATGGTGTTTATAGTTAATAATAATGTATTATATACAGGTATATTGGAAATTTTCTAAAAGAATAGATCTTAAGTGTTGCCACCACACACAAAAAAAA
>NW_007747101.1:5884-8569 GCF_000696425.1 Galeopterus variegatus | reverse complement strand
GAGCTGTCAACACTAGGAGAAGTTGGTTGAAAGATATGCGGGAAATCGCTGTGTTTATTCTTCAACTCATCTGTCAGTCTATGTCTGAGATTACATCAAACTGAAAAAATCCTAAAAAGTTAATCTTGATCATTCAAACTTTTCTCTTCACAAGTGCTCTTAAATAAAACATTTTTCCCCCCTCTACCATTAGGGAAATTTTACCAAATTCAAAAAGGAAAGGTGAAGTGTTGCTTACTGTAATATTTCTACTTTTATGACTGTAAGGACACCAAGACCTGGTCATTGAGTTAGCAAGCCAGAATTAATCTATTCTGCAAATCAAGTGTGATCTTTGAAAATGAGGATTATTTTGCCAGGACTCTGGAATTTTTCTTTACTCTTTATCTAGCATAGATCAGTGGTATCCAAACTCATTTGAACAGCACACCTTTAAAAATCATACAGAGAGACCCAAAGTATAAAACAGATAGAGCAAAGGTGTTCAAACCAAAGAGAAGGTGGGGGGTGGGAGCTTTGTCTACTTAGCATTCCCACCTGCAGTTTTGCACTCAGACCCTAGACCTCCAAGGCATGGCTCTGGAACATTCCAGAACAGTTTAAAAGACTGCCGCAGAATATGAGGATTTGGTTTGAGAGATTTGATTAACACTCCACTAATGATGAGTATAATCGGACTCTAATAGTGACATTAAATCTACTACTTGACAGGTTTCCTAGGAGCACACTTTCTAGTTAAGGGATCAAATCATTCCCTCTTGTCTCTTCACAGGAACAACAAGTTCTAAAGTGGACACTTCCCATCTGAAAAATGCAGAAGTGAATCACACACACAATACTCATCTGGCATTTTGCATCTTCCAGCCATTAAATAATAATGCGTGTGTGAATGTGGGTGTGGGTATGTGCCCATTCATTTATATAAATTAAATGCAGGAACCATATTTTGTGGGTTTTTTTTTTTTTTCCATTAAAAGAGAGGGAGACTCACGCAGCTTGGAATAAATACTAAAGAAAAGAAAGGGTTCTGTAGAAATCAATCTCCTGCTTTTATATACTCCCAAATTATACTCATAAAGAAGGAGCCTCCAGCAGCACTGTCAGTCATGATAAAGCTATCAGTCTGAGATTTATTATGAGTTTTCTTTTCATGTATTCAATGGAAAACATCCCACAGGTGTGTTTATATTACCAGAGATAGATGAAGATTAATTGTGTGCCCAGGCGCTGAAATGCATTGACATATTTTCTGAGATTTAAGTTGTGTTAAGTCTAAAGCTTTTTTAAAAAAGACTGTCCAAAATGCTCACATGGAGAAGGAATACAATATCCTTAAGGACTAAAAGAAAAAGAAAACCAACCACCATTTGCATCTAGGAAATGGAAATTCAACTTTTACCTTGAGGCCTGAGGTTTTATTTCTGGTTTCCCTCAAAGGTCAAAATACAAGTTCTTTGAGGTTGAGGAAATACCCTGCGACCTCCTCACCTAAGCCTGCCCTCACGCAATATAGCATACGTACTCCTAAAGCTTTACTTCAGTAATAGCCTAAGAAGCAAGAAGGAACAAGGTCAGTTAACATTTAAATACAAGTGACTTCAACCCAAAATAAAGTTAAGCTAAAATGTTTGATCTTTTATCTTACTGCATTAGTTCAATGTAGCCAGGATAAGAAGCTCCATTTTATACATCTTTTTTTTATTTATGTCTAAAAATTATTCATCTGAATGAACAACATTATTTTACATGTGCAAGACTCATTTATTCTGGTAGCAGTCAGCGCTTTAGAGGGGAGAAACGAGTCTGCTTCTGCTTTTGTTATTTGGGGAAGAGTTTAGTTGATGACATTAGCAAGTAAATAAAAATCAAGTCTGTGTGTTGTGGGGAAGGCTTTATGGGACTCCAACAGTTAATCCACTTAGGGTCAAAACTGAGAATATACTTTAAAGTTTGTGTGTGTGTGTGTGTGTGTGTGTGTGTGTGTGTGTGTGTGTGTGTGTGTGTACTATAAAATTAATTGTTTAGCCTCAGGGGCCAAAAAATGGGATGCCTATTGCCAGGGGCTGCAAACAAGAAGCTTTGGAAGAGCAGTAGATATCTTTTTCTACAGATAAGAAGAGATGTAAACCTTCCCGGTACTCAATGCACAGAGCAATGCTGCACGCTCCCCTCAGATGGCCTTGCAGCATGTGTAGCACATGAGCTGTCCCGAGGGCATGATGGGACTTCCATGCACAGAGGCTGCAAATCTTGTCAAAAGGAATTCACATGACATTATCGACTATTTGCCAGCTAACCTTCACAGAATAGACAAGTGGCTTGAAAGTTTCAAGAAGAACTTTGGGTTTGAGATGATACAAATAGGCAGGCTTATTAAACGTGAAGAAATAGCAGAGGTGACCTGTCTCCTGCTTCTATTATAAGCTTTTCTCAGCCAATTAAAAGGGAAAATTAAGTAACACAATAATGGGCAGATAAGAAAGAGGAGAAATAATTTTTCTCCCTTAACATAATCCTATCTGTTTAGGATGCTTATGTGAGCGAGTCTAGATGACTGGAGCAAACACAGTCATTTTGCAACCTTGAGGTATCAACATGAGGAGAAAAATAAGCATGTTGAAGACGGGAGAAAGGAAAGATAGAAAGAACCTAAGTTCTCAACCACATCACAGAGCTGCTATTCCA
>NW_007747101.1:3859-4465 GCF_000696425.1 Galeopterus variegatus | reverse complement strand
AAAGCATTGCTCTTATTACATTGCGTTATATTATTATTAATTTTATTCTAGTAACATATATTTCTAAGTTACTTGAACTTTTTTTTAACTTATATTTAAAATTTCTTTTTTCTGAATGTTTTATGATAGCACTTGATTTGATTTATATACTAAGAAGATACTAAAAAATTTTTGCTGGAGGGACTCACATTCCAAATTATAGAAATTATTGTGTTTTGTTTAGTAACAAGATTCTTAATTTCTCCACCCGGCTGTCTGACTCTCTCACCCCCCACCCTACCCTTGGCCTGGCAGAGAGGCTGACACACCAAAAGGCTTCCTTTCTTAGAATCTGTATCTTTCCTAACTCATCAGCCCTGACATTTTCTTTCACTAATCCTATTTATTTATTCATTTATTTTGCTACTACCTTACTAATAAATAGTAGTAAGTGATGGATGATGAGGCTTTTAGTTTGTGTTTGTATTAGATTATCATTCTAATGTTTGCATTAAATCACAGTAATAAAGACTAAAAATCAAAACGATCTTTGCAGATGCTGAATCAAGGGGTCGCTCTCCTTTACTCACCTCCCAGAAAGAATGAAATCACCATGTGTCCTATAGA
>NW_007747101.1:0-700 GCF_000696425.1 Galeopterus variegatus | reverse complement strand
ATAGTTTTTTTTTGGTTTTGTTTAAAATCAAGCACAGCCATGGGATCCAAAGATCAATATCATCTCAAGTGTGAATCTCAGCCTATGGCGTTAGCCTTTTCGAACAAAATGCTTAGTTCCACATCTGATCTCTCCTTATGCGATTGGTACCTGCTCTTTTTTGCTAACAGGAAAAAAAAAAATCCATATACTCTCTTATGACTTGTGACATTGCCTTCATAGACAAGCAGATAGTCTTAACTTCAATTACATTTACTACATCAGAAAATAGAATATNTTCTGTGTATTCAGAGCTGCTAACTCTAAATCCCAATTCAGTACTGATATGTCTTCAAGAATATAAGCTAACATGATCCAAAAAAAAAAAAAAATGAGTGTACCTCAAACTATTTTTACTGTGTTGGATGCTAATGCTAAAAAGTTAAATAAATAGAATTTGTGTGTGTGTTAATCAATTAAATAGGGAACTTTATACTTAGAAATATTAAAATTCAGGCACTGAACATTGAAGTAAATCACAGTTATTAGAAACATTTAAAAGCCATAGGAAAATATGATTACAGCTTTTACCCATCTTGGTTGGAATCTGCAGTTCAGGAGAAGAGAATTAATGTTTTTTGAGAACTCACCATTAATAACGTTTTTTGAGAACTTACCAGGTGCTTTGCAGATATCATCTCACTTAATCTTCACACAATAG
>NW_007747100.1:11609-12700 GCF_000696425.1 Galeopterus variegatus | reverse complement strand
TTCACTGTGTTCCTTTTGATAAACTTTTAGGTCGTTTCTGACTTGGGGCAATTATAAATAGGGTTGAATATTCTCATGAATGTATCCTTTTGCACATGGCTCAGAGTTATTTTTTTTTAAAATAAGCTATATACCTAGAAATGAACTTTCTGAGTTACGAGGCATGTATGTTTTAGTTTTGCAAGATATTATCACATTATTTCCAAATGATTGTTCTAATTTACTTTTCAGAAGTTTATGAAAATTCTTGTTTACTTACCTTCCTGACCATGAGTGGTAATAGCATCCATTGTAACTTTTGCAATTTTGTAAAATGACATTTTATTTTACTTTGATTTGCATTTCCCTGATTGCCAATGAAACTGAACATATTTTCGTGTTCTTTGAATATTAAATGTATCGTTTTTGAAATGCTTTTCAAATATTTTGCTTAATTTTTCTCCTGAGTTGTTTGCCATTTTCTTATTGACTTTGTTGGCTTTCACTGAATACTAGTTTCTTGTTGGTGGTACTTTATGGTTTAACTTTGTTTATGGTATATGTGGTTATGTAGTCTTTTGTATACTTTAAATAGCCACATTTATTAATCTCTTATTTTATGCTTTAAGCTTTAGCTTGAGATTGTATTTTAGTATTGTTTTATGCAATTCCAATGGTTCTCAAGATTTAGCATACATAACAGTATTTGAAGGGCTTATTAAATGTACAGAATTCCTGGCCTCATTCTCGTGAAGATGCAAGAGTTCTAAGGTGGAGCATGAGCATTGAAAGTCATGCAAGGTGATCTGCAAACTTCCTTTGGGAAATACTGCTACATGCCTGTTGGAATCACCCTTGATCAGAAGAGAAGACTGTCCTCTGCTGAATCCTTTCTTTTTTTTATTCTTCTGGGCCTCCTTGTCTGAAGAAGTCATGAGCCTGGGAAAATTCACGGAGATATATGTGCAGAATCATTCTGATAATGGTAAGGGAATATTGTCCTTTTTCGATCCTTCCCAGTGTTCTGCAAACAAGGAGATATTTGAAGTCTCACTTGCCCAATACCCTCTGTGGAAGTAAGTCAATGCTGTAACAAGAAGTGGGCTACTAAA
>NW_007747100.1:0-10722 GCF_000696425.1 Galeopterus variegatus | reverse complement strand
TAAAAAAAAGGGGGGTAAAAAAAAAAAAAAAAAAAAAAAAAAAAAAAAAAAATCCTGCTAAGGTATATTTTCATTACTTTTTTCATGTCTTCCAGTGAATTTTTGAAAACAATTCCGTCAAATAGCTGTTGTGCAATGAGAAGTGTTTAAGACATAGGTTTCTAAGGAAAATAAGGTCAGAAATGAAGAAAAATTTTAAAACATCATAAAAACTTGGAGTATCAGGAAAAATTGTTTTTCTAACATTAAGGAATTTAAGAGAGATTGGACTTAGGCATTTTTCTCGGTCTCAGCCAGATTTATTTCCCTTTTGTATTTATATGCAATATCAAATGGTTTAATGTTGTGGATTTGTCCTGAATGCCATTAATAAAGTGGCTTCCTGTCTTAGCTAAGGTAAGCTATTCACCCAATTTAGGAAATAACTGATCCATGTTTTGAAACAAAGCTCTTTTGTTTAAAAACCGTAAGGTTAGAATGACAACCAAGGGACATTTGACCTAAATCCCAGAAAGTCCTGAGAATGGATTTTCTCTGTTTAGCACATTGCCACAGTTGAAAACATTAAAGCAGAAGAGAAATGTCCAGGAGAAAAGCTCCCACTTACCTAGCAGAAGTAGCAGAACTAATACATTCTTTCCAAAAGCCTTTGTTTATACCCCTCCGAGGAATAGATGATTTCTGGTGGGGTGTTTTGGACAGTTTTATTAGGAAGTTGACTCAAGTCACAAATCTTTAGCAAGTGTTGAAAGCTGAGTCATTTCAGACGTGTAAATCCTGTTGCAACAAACAGCACAGATTTGCTTACTTTGGACAGGTATAGAAAGAGAAAAATTAGACGTGAATTGAATATCAAAATAGAAGCAGAATGAAATGGACAAAAAAATGGAACAGAGACAGGGAAAGATCCCTTTCTGCACTTTAGAAGTTGTCCTCCTGCACGACCCTACACATTCCCTGATCTTCTCTTCTGTCTTCCACTCATCCTTTAGAAGGAAACACGAAGGAATTTCAAGATTCCATGTGAACTCAGAAAGCAAATTATATACTTTACTCGTTGGAGAATATGTACCCTAAATTCCAGAAGAAATGTTACCTTCATACTGAGAATGGTAAAAAATATTCTAAAAAGGAACAATGTTTAAAGACATATTACCTATCTTTGCTGTGTTCCAAATTAACTTCCACGATAATAGATACATATACTTTAAAGAGCCAGTGTGACTCAGATAGGTAAATGAAAGATGACTTCCAAATGGACAGTTCCATTATTGCTTTTGTCATAGAATCTTGAAGTTCTCAGGAAAACATGCATAAGATTTTCAAGAGCCTTTGCAAAACATTTAATTTATGCGTAATAGCTTATTGATTGGCAGAAAAGTCTTCAGCTTTTTTTTTCCCACTAATACAAAGAAACGGTATCAAATGAAGACTACAAGTTCAAGTTGGGGGAGCTGACTCTAGTCTGGACAGCTCAGACCATAACACCATGAATGGCCACATGTCTCACCTTGCTCCTGGACTTTGACAGTAAATATTTGACTGGTGGAACCGATGAGGACATGAATGGTAAATATTTTACAAGGGGAAATGGAAACTCCCCTTTGCTCTGTCCTTCCCTTACATTAAACATATTAATTTATATTAACTGGGAACTATATAATTCTTTATTTACCCCTGTCAATAATTAGTCATCATTTGAATCCTGAATCCTGCTTCTATCACAAATAGGATAAGCTTTCTTTCTTTCTTTCTTTTTTTTTTTTTTTAAGCTGGAACTGGGATAAATCTAAAAATCAGCTAATGAAGCATTTATCACTTGGTTGAGAAGAACTAAAAGCTTAAGATAATATACAGTGCACATGGATAATTTATTCTCTGATAACAAGGATATCAACAAACTAATCTTTTTTTTTCTTTCCTCCATCCCATCAAACTCTTTCTTAACTTGACTTAACAAATGGCATCCTGGGCTGCTGATTCTCTGCCTACCAGCTTTTAGAATATTCGGCAGAGCTTTTTGTCTTTCCCTCTGAGAGATAACAGCTGGCTTTCATTATGAATCAGATTAGGATACACACCAAAAGAAAATGGTCAAAATGAATACAAAGGGAGTTCTGGTAATAGTGTGGTTTGTTCCTGGGGGTGTCCAGGTGAAGAATCCATCCTGTCCTGCAGACCACTGTGAACTTAATCCATTCCATCATATACACAAGGAAAATTCAGCAGTGTTTTCTTAAGAATCTTTGCTGCTCATATTTACTGTGGGAGAGGCCCCTTGGTTTTTCTTTCTTCTTCCTTTCATATAACACTAATGCATTTTATATGTCCTTTAATCTCAGTTCTAGTTCTGTCAATATTTGAGCTTATCTTAAAACGAAGAACTCCAAAGGAGAGTCAGAGAGTAAATTCTTACTCCGGAAGGCAAATAACAATCATTTCATTAAACATCCAAATCACGAAGCACCCCTTGGGCCAGTTCTTGGTATAGTTAAGAGGGGGCAGATTCCCCCAAATCCTTCCCCATGCGATGAACACTTGAATAGTACCAAGTTTCTAATATGGGGTGAGCTTTCCAAACATGTATTATTCTGCTCAAAAATACAGTGACAGATTACTGTAAGAGTTCTGATTTCTGTGTGAGTCTCCACCTCTGGAATGCCTACTCTTGAAGATGAAAGATGGGTACTAGCGACCTACAGATTGATCCAGATTGACCCACTGGATTCTCTAACGAAACATCACTGGAGATAACAGCCCAACAATCAGCATCTTAGACACCAATCGGTTAGGAATGCCTTTTGGATCCTTTACACTGTTAATGCAGACATGAGCACAGCATCAGGTTTAGTTCACAATTTTGGATGCTACCAGGGTGGTTGTAGCTACTCAGCCTGTTCCAGCAAGTATAGCTTTTCTGTAAACCCCTACTTTCGTAAACTTTGCACATTGTCTTCTCTTAATAAAAGTGAATCCAACTTTAACAAAAGCATTGTATAAAGACACTCTTCTGGTTATCTAAGGCATAGCTTTTTAAACAGTAGGTGGGTGACCTGGTGTGGCTGCTGGGAATTTACTGGTAAGCAGGATTTTCATATTTTTCATGGGGCAGGAAAACACACACCCACAAAGATAATCAAATACACAAGTGCATATGATGAAAAATTGAGGTGGCTAGGTGTTTTTCACATTCCCATTTCTGTCTGGGTTTTAGCAGGGATACCAAGGAGATGCAAACATCTTTTTTAGCATTTTAACTTAGAAGATTGTTCATATGGATGGTGTCAAAATTCAATTTGTTTACGGATTCCACACTCTGAGGGCAGATTCCACACATTGTCTTGGGTCTTTTCCTTCTTTCTGCTTTTACACCATTGGAGCCCATGGCTGGGGTCTTGCTGGGAAGCAATTAGTACTGAAGGAATAACAACCGACACATAAGTGGCAGGGCCATGAGGGCAGGGAGAAAAAATGAAAAAAAGAAAAGAAAAAGGAAGGGGACATGGGACAGCTAAGTAAAGGAAACTGGAGGCGGGTGTAGCTTCCTCTGGATGCTGATAATGGAACAGAAGTCTGGGTACTGCAAGGGTCAGAGATCTTGAGTTTACATAAAAACTAAAAGTCAAATGTAAAAGAAGAGGAGAAATTGGTGCCATCCAGTAGAATTTTCTTTAATGAGGCCATATGCTATCAGCTCCACTGTACAAAGTGGTGGCTGCTCACCACATGGCCTCGTAAGCACGATCAATGTGGCCAGTACAACTAAGCAACTGCAATTTTGGAGGGGAATGAGTTTATTTCATTAGTTTAATGAATTTGAATGGCCATATGTGGCCGATGGCCACCACACCAGACAGTGCAGGGGTAGAGATACCACTCGCAGTTTCCAGCTCTTTCTGTAAACATTTTATTTAGCAGGTTGGGATCAAGGACATGACCCCCAAATAAAGGCTTGTTTAACATATTATTATAGATTCTTTTCCTGGATTCCTTGTAAGGGTTTGGCTAATATGAAGAATATTCAGTACATAGATTCCTGTTTTAGTCTGCAGTACACCTGGCTATATTAATAAATGTATATATCAAAACAAAATAGTATTAGAGCTACCTCAGTAGAAGATATGGTAAGCAAAGGCTTTAGAATCAGATGGAATTTAATTTACATCTTTATCACCACATTCTGGTTCTATCATCTTGGGTAAGACGTTGAACCTATACTACCCTTTGTTTTCTCATTTGCCAAAGTGGAATTAAAATGCCTCATTCATTGGGATGTTATGATAATTAAAGTAAGTGGGTTTTCCAAACATGTCAATACCCTTCCCCCACCACCCCCAGCCTATGGCTACTTCTTGTGTTTAATCATAGGCAATTAATTCCAGGATTATTATAGACTCAGAAAGATAAAAATAGGAATAATAGCAAAACAATAATTATAATAGAAATAAATTGAGTTATCAGTTCATTTTAATGTATCCTATATGCATTAGCTAACTAGCATTGCTTTAAGAGAGAAACTTCAAAATACAACAACTTGAAAAGAGATTTATTTCTCTTCCACATTACTGCCCTGAGATGAGTAGTTCAGGTTGTTGGGTTGCTCAGCTGCTTGAGGGACCCCTCATGTTCTCTACTTTTTCCCATCTTGTTCTTCCACCATCCCCTAGAGCAGGTGTCAGCAAACTGCAGCCCACAACTCAAATCCAGCCTGCTGTCTGTTTTTGTATATAAAGTTTTATTACAACACAGACACACCCAGTTGTTTATGCATTATCAATGATCCCTTTGATGCGACCACAGCACAGGTGAGTATTTCAATAGCCTCACAGCCTTTCACATATTTACTGTCTGACCTTTTATGAAAAAATTTACAAATTCCTGCCTTAGAGTGCTGTGGCAATCTGCGTGTTCAAAGCTGAATCCAAGTCTCAACAAGACAGCTTTTTTTTTTTTTATGAGAGGCAGAAGTTGCATACTTCCCTTTTTCTATTCCATTTATTTCTTCATTCATTCAAACAGTATTTGAATACCAATTCATTGCAGCCACAGCTCCAGCTACTCAGAACACGTTCCATGGGTAAAAATTTAGTCCCATGGCAACTTTAACCACTAGAAGATTCAGGGAAAAAAATGTAGCCACCAAGTGAGGCCATGTGGCCAGTTTAAGCTCATCAGTACTAGCTTTGCACTTTGCATCTGTAAATTGCTACCTGGCAATGGGGTCACAAGATTAAGAAAAAAAAAATAGAGAATAGATAACTCTGGAGAGGAACAAGAATGAAAATCAGGACATCAAGATATTTTCATATGATTAAGAATACAAAATAGAAGATTGAGTTTCTTAACTACTAAATGTTTATTAAGCTTTTGTTATATGTCAGACTTCGGGAATATAGTGGTGAAAAATCAATGTGGTCATCATGAATATATTCATTAATAGTCTAAGAAGTTAGTGTGTGATGTATGGACATCTTTCTAAAATGCTTACTTCATACAGAGAGGAGCACTCTTTTTTCCTACTGAGTAAAAAGTTAGTTTTATATAAAGACAAACTCATGTTAGCTTTCACCAGCTTCCTTTCTCTTAAATCTGGATGGCACATCTATTTTTCCAAAGATAAAAAAAATATCCCATGCTCAGATCTTGGCCTACATTTGATTTCCCATAAAGAACTAATGAATGTTTTAGAAGCAGTATAAAGGATATGCTATATCAGAGAGTTCTAGATTGGAAGAGAAACACTCCACTGAATTTAAAATGTTGCAAGTAGATGGTCATTCATTGACTTTTTTATGGCTAATTATTGTTATAGTTACAGCAGAGACAAAATACCTGAACATCCTAATTGACAAGCATATTGAGTGTTTTCACTTACAAGACAATTTCATAAAAATTATCTCACTTGATTCTCAGAGAAACCACATGATACAGATGTGACTTAAGAGATTAAAAAGCTGGGAAATAAATCTGGGAATCTGAGAACAGATTTTCTAATTCTGACCCTGAGAAGCATGTAATTTGTTTGAGAAATTAACACACAAGAATGAAAGCCAAAGAGTGAAATTGTGTATAAATTTCTGACTACAATCGAATGTTACAGTTTGGATAGAGGTTTACAAGAATAAAACAGAACAGAAGAGAATGAAAGAATCTAGGACTATGGGTGAATTCTATTCAACCTCCAGATGTCTGGTACTAGTGAATCAGCATATCCAGAAATGGGCGCTAGGAAACTGGCCATTTAATGAGCCACCTACGTGATTTTGATCAATAATCAACTTCGAGGGCTACAATCTAAAAGAGTGTTTCTGTTTCCTGGATGAGGTCAAAAGAATCATGACACAGAGGCTGGCAGTTCCAATGGAAAAGAGAAAGGTTAGTGAACGTTTGTTCATTTATTTATCAAACAAATATTTATTAAACAGATATAACATGCCAAGCCCTGTGTTGGGTACTAAGGGACAGTGGTAAGCAAAAGAAGGAAGATTTTTTTACTCATGAAGTTTCCACTCAAAAGAAGCCAAGAGAGTACACGATGACAGACTGGATAAAAACAATAAAGCAGAAGATGTGCTTTAAGATTTTTAACTACTTTAAGATTTCTAATACTGAGTATTGGGGAAAGTGTGACTTCACTTAAATGGAGGAATTGGGAAATGGAATTATTATGATAATAAATATGTTTCTTTCAATCTGAACAAGAGTAGGTTTCAGCTGATGTGAAGGGATATCAAATTTAGGATAAACTTTGAAAAAATAAGAATAGGAGACAAGGGCACATAGTTTGGGTACCAGCTTGGGAAACTGGATATCCACGAATCCGAAGAATATTTGAAGCCGTGAGAATGAATGAATGAATAAATGAATGAATGAATGACTACATCCAGAAAGTGAGCCTATGGAAAAGAAATGTCTGATGACAATAGGTTCAGCTTTGATATTCACAGATGAGAAGCAAAGCAAAGAAAGGTGACAATATTAAATGAGAACAGAAAGAATCATGATAGCAGAAAGAGGAGATTTAGGAAACCACATGCTTGGAAACCAAGGAAAAATTTCAAGGATGAAGTTGAGGTTACAGAGAGGTCTAGGAACATAAGGATGGGAGAAAGCCATTTGAGTAATTCATTTTTAACACTTTTGCGAGCAGATTTAGGCAGATGATGAGAAATGAAAGGGAGATTTCAGAGTGCTGGGCAGTGAATTGGCAGACACAATTTAGGGGCACCAGATATAGGCCACCAATCAAAAATGAAAATTTAAAAAAGCAGCACAAAGACAAATCAGGTTAAAGTTAAGAGGATATATATAGAAGACCTGAGCATTATTGAAAATAGGAACAAAAAGAGCCCAGGCAGAGGAAGTAACTGAAAATTATAGAAAAAGAGTGGAAAATTCTATAAATGAGGAAGAAATGGCTCCAAGGGAGTTTTAATAGCTAAAAATAGCATATGCCATTTCAAGTCATTTTATTCTAAAAAAAAGATCTCCTATATCTATTGAAATGCAATTATTAACTCAACAGTATTTACTTGCATTTCATTGTTTTATGTTCAAAACATGGAAGGAGGTCAGTTTTTATGCCAGTAAGCAGTGAAATGATGTTTTCAGAGTAAAAGTCTCCAGTCTATCTATTGTACTTATCCATGTTTCCCCCAGGTGAGCATCTAACCCCCTCAATACTTTTTCCACCAGGTGGCAATGCCCCCTTACTATTGAAGAGCTGAAAACTCAATGTGATGAAAACAGTGAATAACCTGTATTTCTGAAAGAACATTCTGACAACTCTCTTTGTTTAGAACATTGACATTTTCATCAGAGTTGCCTCCTGGAAAATCCATTACAGATTCCCAAACTGCTGATTACACACAACTTGAGTAGGAAGCCAAGGGAGGGTGACACAGTGCTTTATCAAAAGATGTTCACCTGATGTCTTGAGCTCAAAGTGAGGTTTTCTAGAAAAAAGAAAAGAAACTATTTTTCAGAATATGAAATTTTGGGAGCACTGGGCAAATAATAGAAACTCTGAGATACACTCAAGAAAGAAAGAATGGATAAAATATTTGATTAGGAAAGACCAGAAAATGAGGGAATAAGGGAAAATATAGGGATGTATTCATACATATTCTTAAATTACTAATCAATGAATATATGTTAAATGATGAGATGAGAGAAAAGATTGACTGATAAAATGCAATATTGTAGGATCCAGTCCTCCAGAAATTGTTGAAAGAATGAAAGAAAACATTTTTAAAAAAAATCAAGTTTAGAGTATAGAATAGGACGGAGATCAGCAAGCTATGAACCACTGGGCAAATCTGGCTAACCACTTTTTTTTTTTTTGCAAATAAAGTTTTATTGGCACAGCCACATTCATTTATTTGCATATTGTCTGTAGCTGCTTCCATGTGCTGTAACAGCAGAACTGCGTATTTCCCACAAACCGCCTGGTCTGCAAACCCTAAAAGACTTATTAACTGGTCCTTTACATTAAGTTTGCTGATCCTTGGAGTAGGGTTTAAGGGCATGGATTTCAGAACCAGATAAATGTGGACTTCAGTCCCAGTTCTAGTACTTAATAGCTGTTTGACCTTGAATACATTTTAAGGATTAATGCGCATCCTGTTTTTTTTTGTTTGTTTTTTTTTTTCCTTTTTGTCTTTTTCCGCGTCCGGCAACGGATTGCAACCCTCAGTGTCGCCCCCGTACCGGACCGGGACCAGCAACGGGATCGCAACCCTCGGTGTCACTCCCGCGCCTCGCTCAGCCAGTGAGCGGGAACCGGTCCGCATGTGGGATCCGAACCCTCGGCGGGAGCGCTGCCGCACTTCCCAAGCGGCGCACTACAGCAGTGCACCACCGGGCCGGCCCAACGCATCCTGTTTTTAAAACACTTAGTACCCTGCTGGTACACAAAAACCATGTTACCCATCATTATCTTTCTTGTGTAAACTCGGTGAAAAGCTGGGATAATTTCCTCAACTCCCACCAGCCTTCACATACCAAAAATCAAATCTCTTGTTATTTATGAAGCAATGGCTGAGTTCAAATGTACCCTCTTTTTTATTCTAGTGAGCCTGCTTTCTCCAATAACCCCTCTCTGTTTCTTTCTCTTTTAGTAAAATCAGACTTCTGACGATGGTATTTAGCAGTTAGTAAATGCCTAGTATCCTTGTGTCTGTCCAGATCTCTTCATAGCCCCTGACCAAAGCGCTGGGTCAGTCCTGAATCTTGCAAAATGCAATGGGACCATGAAGGATAGAAAAGATATGGAGCAAGTGTTCGAAGGTTGCCCTAAGTGATTTTGATCCTGAATAGCTAAGATTCAAATCTGGCTTACAGAAAATGTAAAGATGATTTTGATGGTTCTTGTTCTGGTTTCTAACTAATTCAGTGCTTGTCTGCCAGGAAGAGACTTTGGCACACACCTATAGGAGAAGTGTCTAAAATGTAAACTGTGAATCAGTGAAATGGGAACTCTGTCAAAATAAGAGAATTAAGTTCATTAAAGGTGTGGTAGCTTAATTTACGGTGCCAGCTCATAATGATCAGGGCGGACACTGAACACTCTGCTGGTGCAAACCCACTCAAACTTGGCAGAATAAATGACCCTAACCAACCCAAATTTCTGGCTTTCTCTCCAGTTTAAATGTGCTTCAATTTATAAAAGTGGGTTTTGGACTTTAGATCTTTCTTGTCTTCTAGAATGGGGCTGGGTTGTATCAATGCCATAAGGATAAAGAGCAAAGACAACTTTGCTCAAGGACTAGTGTGGGTGACATCTCTGGGTGAGAAAAATTGCCTCAGAAGTCCCAAACATTTGGGAAACTACATTAATAACAAGGAGCATTCATGTTAAAATTCTGTAAACACACATTTTCAAGACTGCATTTAGGTCCCTGCTTCTTGATAGAAAAGTAAGCAGCTCCCTGGAGGAGAAGACCTGAGTGCCAAATGAGACTGCTCCTGGGACCACTGTAACCACAGTGGCTCAGAGTCAGTGGGTAGTGGGTAGGACGTGACAGGGGCCCACCCACTGACACACAAACCTTAAAACCTAAATGAGGTTTATGTGGGCATGTGGAAACATGTTAAACACAATGTGTTTGCTGCTTTCTGTGAGGAGCAGGAATTTTCCTAGGAATAGAGGGGGATTCACTGGATACTTTCTCAGATCACTTCAGTATATTGAAATCCAATTTTGCCCACAACCAGCTGAATTTATTCAAAATCGATTTATTTTGTGCTTTGCTAAGTGCCTTAGGTGAAAAATGAAAGTGTTACTTCTTGCCCTCATGGAATTCATGTTTTGGTACAGGAGAAAGGCTTCTACACAAATAGTTATGATATGGTTTAAATAATAGCAAATAGGAGGTAAGGGCAGGGTGTGAGATAAACTGAGAAAGGGGGTCCAGGAAATTAAGTAATGCTTCATCAAATGATGATATTGGACCAAGACCAGGAAGGATATAGCAATAGTAAAACAGAGTGTTACTTCCTGGCCCTCTGCCCTGCATTATATTTTCCAAGAAGAAAACTGAAGCTTTATTTAAAAAGCAATAATAGCTATAGATTGGTATTCTCTCCCTTTCTTAGCTCTGTATTGTACTAGTACTGTTGAATTTCCCTAAAACCCAGATGAACCAATCAGAAGCTTGGATAAGAATATTTAAGGGGCCGGCCCGGTGGCGCACTGGATAGTGCGCCGCTTGGGAAGCGCGG